>NC_142429.1:9683333-9840000 GCF_059516105.1 Syngnathus floridae | reverse complement strand
TAAAAAAATAAAAAGAAACCCTAACCCTAACCCTAACCACTAACCCTAACCCTAACATAATAAGTCAAGTCAAGTCAAGTCAAGTTTATTTGTATAGCCCTAAATCACAAACAGTCTCAAAGGGCTTCACATAGCCAAAAATTGACAATTATTCTCAAAGCATCCCCTGATCATAAGCTCCCAAATAAAAATAAAAATAAAAAAAATAAAAAAAATAAACCCTAACCCTAACCACTAACCCTAACATAATAATAAAAATAAAAATTAAAATAAAAAAAAATTAAAATAAAAAAAATTAAAATAAACCCTAACCCTAACCACTAACCCTAACATAATAAAAATAAAAATAAAAATAAAAATAAAAAAAAATAAAAAATAAAAATAAAACTAAAAAATAAAAATAATAAAATAAAAAAATATAAAATAAAAAAATAAAAATTAAACAAAATAAAAATAAAAAAAATAAATAAAAATAAAAATATATAAAATAATAATAAAACACACACACAAACTTTGAATGATGAAATAAAAGGATCGTACTTTCCAGATGTGCTGTTGGAGATTTCATCTTGCAACTCGTCTCTTTCTTGCTCGGCGTGGCGTCGTCCTCTCTCTGACGCCGCCAGGTCCTAAGTTGTGCAAAAGACCTTCATGTTGCCTCCTTTTCTTTCTTTCTTTCTTTTTTTTTTTTTTTAAAAGAAAATTCCATTAAGAATAAGCGTTTTGTACCTCATGCAGCTGCACAATCTCAGCCTCCAAACTCTTAAGTTTCTTCTCGTTTTCCTTGGATAATGCGAAAATATCGTCTCTGGAAGCTCGAGCATCTTCCAGTTCCCTCTGGTAATCCTTCATTTGTGCCTGGAGACCAAATGTTGGTGTTTAGACGCTAAGCAGCCTGGTGAACGAAGCCCAGCGATGTAATCTTTAACGTGCACCTGTAACTTGCGCAGCTGTTTGATGGCTTCATCTCGAGCCTTGGTGGCACCTTCGATCTGACCCTCTGTGTTCTTCAAATCCATTTCCAGTTTCTTCTTAGCTGCAATGGCTAACGCTTTCTGCTTCCTCTCATCCTCCAGCTCCGCCTCCATCTCTCGGACCTGAAAGGAGGCGCCGAGTCCATTTGATGGGCCACTGGGGTGTTTGTAGGTCAAAACCAAACCGGATGTCCCACCTGTTTAACGAGCGCTCGCTTCTTCTCGTCGTTTTGGTCATCACGGCCCTGAAGATCACGCTCGTACTGAGCCTTCATGGCCTGCATGTTGACCTCCAGCCGCAGCTTGGCGTCCTCGGTGGCCTGCAGCTCGTCCTCCAGCTCCTCAAGTTGAGTCTTCATCTCCTCCAGCTGCTGCTCCAGAGTGCGCTTGGATTTCTCCAGCTCGTGAACCTGAGGAAAGCGACGGATGTAAGGATGGCAAATGGATTTTACGGATTCGCTAAGACTTACATTCTTGCCCACATCGTCCTTGGAGTTCATCAGATCTTCCATTTCGGCACGGAGCTGCTTGTTGACCCTCTCCAGTTCATCTTTGGCCTCCAGGGCTTCATCCAGCGCTCTGGTCATGGACAGAGCTTTGGTCTCCTTCTCCCTGGCCTCAGCTTCCGCCCGGTCACGCTCTTCAGCATAGCGAGCTGAAATGCTCTTCTCCTCAGCCAACAACTAGAAGAAGAACGATATTGATATTTTGACATAAAATCATGGCAAAATCAAAATTGGCTCTCCAACTGACATCTTACCTGGTCAAACTTCTTCTGTTTCTTCTCCAGGTTGGACACACTCTGCCTCTGATGATCCAAGTCAACGGTGAGATCATCCAGCTCCTGCTGCAGACGAGTTTTTGTCTTCTCCATCTTCTCAAAAGCGATGGTCTTCTCCTCCAGACGCTGGCCTGACATCTCCAAATCCTTTTGTAGTTTCTTCTTTGCCTCCTCCAGGCCGTCTATCGTCCCCACGTCATCCTCCAGCTTCTTCTTGCTCTCGGAGAGCTACGGGCAGAAAAAGTAAGCAGAACTCAAATTCAGCATCGATCAGCAATATCAGAGATGATCGATCTGACCTACCTGAGCCTGTAAGGTCATCAACTGTTTCTCCAAATTTTTGCGGGCCACCTCATCCTCCTCTTGCTGCTCCTGGACGGCATTCTTCTCCTCCTCTAACTGGCGCATGCGGCTGCTGAGGTTCAGTTTTTGACGCGTCTCCTCTTGGAGCAGCTCCTATGAGAAAACATGATCCATCTTCTGGTCAAGTCACATTTCATTTTCCCATCCATCGTGAAAGTTATGGTGGAGCACCTGTGTGTCTTGGAGCTGACTTTCCAGTCCAGCGACATCTTTCGTCATCTTGATGCCTTTTCGCTCTGCATCTTCCAACATGGCGGACACATTGTCGAGCTCAGTCTGAACGAAGAAATGATCCGTTTATTGGTTGGAACGTAGATTACGAGATACCGAGACCTGGACGAAGCGACACAATGAACTTCACCTGCAGTTTGTGCGCGCGTTCGGCCAGCTCGGCCTTGGTCCGCTCGCCTTCCGTGTTTCTGGCAGTGACCTCCTGCAGCTGAGACTCCAGTTTCTTCCTCTTGTGCTCCGACTCGGTCTTTGCTTGTTGAAGGCTTTTGACCTCGCAAGCCATTTCCTTGTTGGCGCTCTCCTGGCTCTGCTTGGTCTTCTCGAGATTAGCTTTGTACTACAGAGGAAACGTCAGTGTTCAAATTTAAAAAAAAATTGTTTTAATAAATGTTCAGGGAAGGCACCTCACCCTCTTGGCCTGTTCGAGCTGCTCGGAGATCTCTTCCAAAGCAGAGGCATGCCTCTGTCGCATATCCTGTATCTGAGCCTCGTGGTTTTTGGACTCCTCCTCAATGGCCTTCTTCAGCTCTGCAACTTCTTGCTCTCGCTTGGTCCTGAATCGCACCAAAAAGTTTAAACCTTCTCCATTTCTGACAAATCCAGAAAGTGTTACCTTAGCTCCTGCTGGGCAGCCGTTGTATCCAAGGTGTCCTCCAATTCTGTCTTTAGGGCCTCCAGTTCTTCACTTAAATCTCGCTTGAGCTTCTCAGCCTTGTTCCTGGCCTGTTTCTCCAACTCCATGTCCTCCTGCAGCTCGGACAGTTGGGCCTGAAGCTCTCGCACTTGTTTCAGAGCGTTGTTCTTCTGGTTGACCTCATCTTCACCCCTGCAAAACATCAGGCAACAATATATATATAACAATATATTTAACGTTCCAAACTTGTAATAATGACCAATATTGGACAAATAAAACATAAGATAAAACTAGCAAAGATATTGGACTTTTTTTTAAATAAAAATATTATATATTTAACATCCAAACTTGTAATAATTACTAATATTGGACTCTATAAAATATAAGATAAAACTATTAACTAGCATTTTTTTTTTAAATAAAAAGAAGTGTATTCTGATACGTCGCCACTGGGTGGCAGCAGAGACAAAGCTACTGTTCTACATCAGCCACATGTGCATTCTTTTATGATGAGACTTGAGCTCCAAATCCCTTCCCTAAACCACTTCAGTAGTTATTTATGGTGAATAAGTGAGTCATATTGATAAGTTGAAAATTGCGTGGACAGCTTTATGCAAGCCATTTTCCCCCTTCCAATTGTTTTGTCAGAAGCTTTTTGCAGTCGTTACACACAGACATATCCTGACGACAAGGTCACCAATCACACAATGACACATTCCAAGAGAGTAAGAATAGGAAAATAAATACTTTGTTGGGTCAGAACCAAGTTATGAGACTTGATGTGTATTCTTATCTATACGCTGTCAGTCCAATATAATGCAGCAGGTGAGACATTTGTTAAATATGGCGACAGTGACCGCCATTGTGACTCACTATTAAACTTTAGCTCCGGCTCGGGTAAACAGTATTTTGTCTTCATGCGTGTCCCTACCTTGCCTGAAGCGTTTGCTGCTCGTCCTCTTTCTTGACAATTTGAGTTTTCAACTCCTCTATCTGGGCCTGGAGCTCAGTGATCTGGTCCTGAAAATCGGTTGTTTCCCCATCCAGCTTCCTCTTTGCCTTCTCCAGCTCCTGACGGGTCTTTTCTTCCTTTTTAAGCCTCTCTGGATTAAACATTGGACCATGTTAGAGAGTGATGAACTTCTTTGACATGACTAAGGTGCAGCTCCTTTACCTTCCAAGTCGACCATCATGATCTCTTGCTTGTTCTTGACCTTTCCCAGGTTCTTAGCCTTCTCTTCTTCCTCAGCAAGGAAAACGGTCATCTCATTGATACGATCCTCCAGTGACTTTTTTTCCTAAAAAAAAAGGACATCTTAGGTTGCTTGTGTCATCAAAAACCATTTGAGGATCTTTGCTGTCTCTGACCTTGACAAATTTTGTGTTTTGGTCCTCTAGCAGCAAAATGTCCTCTTCATATTTCTTCATTTTGGCCTCAGCTGTCACTTTCTCAAGCTGCAGCTTCTGCCTAGCTGCCTCCTCCTCATCCAGTTGTTCCTCCAGGTCCTACCAAACATTTATTTAGCAAAGTAGAATTTAACATTTTGGAATAAATTAAAAAAAAATGGAAATAAGAATTGGACACGGCACAATATTTAAAGAGGAATATGAAGATTTTTTTAAAAAATATTTTTATTTCTGTATTGTCACAGGCTTACCTGGATATGGGTTTGCATCTTCTTCTTCTCATTGACCATGCCCTGTGCCCTCTCCTCTTCTTCCTCCAGCCTGGACTCAAGGTCATGAAGAATCTCCTCCAGTTCTTGTTTCTTAGTAGCCAGGCGAGCTCTCATTTCCTCTGCCTCTGCAAAAAGCTCCGTCTCTGCCTGCAGCTGCTCTGCTAAGATGTTTTTCTCCTCTGTCAACTACACAAAGACAAAACACCGATTAAGCAGGGCAGAAAGTTGAAGTATTATTTACATGAGCATATCTGACCTGCTGGTGTTTTTGTTCCATCTCTACCAGCTGTCCCACCACTTTTGTATGCTTCTCCTTGACTTTGACCAGCTCTTCATCTTTAGCTTGCATCTCCTCCTCTTGTCTGGTGACCTGCAGCAAGGGCTTCACCTGTATTTGGATTGGAATAGAAAGTTCTCATATTGAAGTTCTCGATGGGTCATTAAAAAAACAAGAAACACACCTTAGTGAAGAGTCTCCACCACTGCCAGTGACGAAGTTTCAAGTACGCGGCACAATTTCTTTGGAGAACCTTTAGCGCGCTGAGCTGTTGCTGCTTCTTGGCAAAGGCTCTGAAGCAACGCGAGGGAGAGAAGATGAAACGTGGTGGGCATGCGGTTGCCACAATTCATCAAGAAGACAGTGGAAGAGATGCAACCCTTACTTGCGTGCTAAATAGCCACGACAAGCAGCCTGGAAGTAAATAATAATGTCCGTGATCTTCAGGTCCCTCTCTTCCTCCAAGTGGGCCAGCACTCCCGCCCTGAAGAAAATTTTACTCTGGCCGATGCGAAACAGGTTGTTGTCAAGCTCCAGTGATTTGATCTACCAAAGAGTGAAATATTTAGAAAAAAAAGTTTGAGTCCACAATTAATATCTACTGACAAGATTCTAATTGTCTGTTTGCTGACCATTCTCTCGCAGGCCTGCTTGCCGTCCATAAAGCCTTTGGGGATGGCGTTAGGAGTGAGAATCTCATACCTGGATAAATTTGATTCAATTAGCCACGCTAGCTCCAATGGAACACAAATTATGAAATTGAAAGTAAAGTACCTCTGTCTGAACTCTTGAAAGACAATACGGTTGGGGAAGCCTTGTCTGCAGATACGGATCCCTTCCAGGACTCCATTACATCTTAGCTGGTCCAGAACTAGGTGAGGATCAAGTTTACCAGCCTGGAGGAAGCAGACAAACCAATGCATTATTTATTTGGAGGTAGAATTTATTAATATGATTTTATATATACATATATATAATAAATAAATATTAAAATAATATTTGTAGATTTATTCTATGTAATATGATCATTTAATACAATTCATTAGACCATGTGACTTACTCTTTTCTCATGGTTGGGGATGATGCAGCGGACAAAATTGGGGTTGGTGTTCCTCAACGTGGCCATCAGCTTGGACAGCTGCTCCTTGTACAGCTGACCCACCGTGCGGAACATGCCCTTCTTCGTTTTGTACGCGGCGCCGAACGCCGTCTCGTTCATGCCGGCAACTTGGTCCAGGCCGACGATTCGGTCCACTGGTGATGCCAAATGTGACTTTGTTAGCAGGAAATTGAGCATCAAGCGGTTTCATATGATGGTAGAAATGCAGGATATTGTATAATGAAGATGACATGGAGTATTTGTGTGTGCAATTTCTTTTCCAGTGTTGCAAGAGCGGTGAAAACCACCAACTGAGACCACAAGCCACCACCCGCTTTAACCTCAAAGCTGTCATAATACCAGCTAATACTCTGCAAACACAACTTTTGTCTTCCCTTTTTTCTTCCCTTTGGAATCATCTGCTGATTTTTTTTAAACATCGATTTACTATGTTACTGCGGTAAAAGCATGACCTAAAAAACATTGACAATATGAGTATTTTAAGAATTTTTTTTAAATAGTACTACATATTTTTGGAGGCTTAATACTAGAAAAAGTTCTAGAGGAGGTCACCAGTAACAATGAAAGAATGAGGAAAATAACACAGTGATATTTATAAAAAAAAAAGAAAAAAAAAAGAATAGGCCATGCCAAGCCAAACAAGATTTAAAGCGAGCGCATAGCAGTCAGTGAGGAAAATATGGAGGATGTGCAGTAGCTAGGAGGACAAGTCATCAATCACCTTGAGGATCATGGAGCACAGACACATTGTCATAGAAAGAGGCTCTTTGATACATCTCAATTTCTACAACAACACAATGGCGTGCACACACACACAAACACACAAAAGACAGTGGAAGAGTTATAAAAAAGCAACAGAACATCTACAAACAAGGATAAGTCCGGAAAGCAACATAGACAATTAGTCCGTCACATTAAGTGTGTTCTTGTAAGCATGCTCAGCTCATGAGTAAATACCGCAAGTATTATTTCATCTCCAAAATGAAGCAGAAAAGGCTGTTGCGGAAACATCTCACCATCTTTCCAAAGTTCAGCCACAAACTTGTCAGTGGACTGATGCAGCAATGTGGCCACGTTGTCATTTAAGGGATCCATGTTCTTCATCAGCCATTCATCGGCTTTATAGTCCACCTGAAGAGAACACAAGGCATCACGTTTGTTTTTCATTTGATTGACAGGTCCCCTGTGTCCATCCCGTGTCGGCTCGTGTTCGGTCGTGCTATGATAATTGGATTAGGCCGTAACACCACGATGTCCGACACACTAAAAAAAGAGCGCTGGATCACAGAGCGGCATTCCGAGTAATTGACACGGTGAAGGAACCTGAGATGTGGAATGCCGGTTCCCCATCTGGGATTCATCAGAATCCCGGAAAAGCAAACTCGCACTGTTTGCGCATATTTTCTCTTCGGTCTCGGAGGATTTATTTGAACAAGTTGAAATGAAATGCGTCTCTTCTCTGTTTGACATGGCAAGCTCGACTTAATGGACCGATACTCATCATTGCGTTCGTACAGATCAATTGAAGTCCAATTAAAACTTTGGAGACTCTAAAATCAACCATGCCTGACTGACAAGCTTCCACATGGGAACGACGAACAGCGAGCTATCGTTTTCTCTGCCCGCCGCGCCAAGGTGAGAACGGCCAACCTCGGTTATATAACTATCGCTACACGAAGCCGTCAATCTCGCGTCGATGTGAACCAGATGTGAGAATCCTCCGACGGCGGCAGCGGTCAAACAACCGGGCTATTGTATGAAGGCGATGATGTCATTCATCCAAAGTTTCAAACATTAGCCAGACATAGGCCATGAATAACTCTGACAGCTATTTTTAAGTAGTAGTCATACGATACTTTTTTCTTCCCTCCTCTTAGCTATCGTAAAATATTTAAATATCGAAAAGCTCGACGGAATGACGTACCCTCCCCGCGTAGTGGATAATGCAGAAGTCAGCTTTGTCCTTGAGCTGACGTGGTTTTTGGAACTTAGTGTGGGTGCCTTGCTCCTGGAGCACTTTGTCCACAAAGGTCTTGTCTGTGGCTTTGGGAAACCAACATTCTTCATCCAGCAGAGCCAGAATACCAGGAGGGTTATTCTGAAAGGGACAAAGCTTGTTGAAAATAAATAAACACCTACGAGTATGGACATTCCGTGCATACAAACGAGGAGCACCGACCGGCCTCTCGATGAGTTCGATGCAAGGCTGCAGGTCGAGGCCGAAGTCGATGAAGCTCCACTCGATGCCCTCCCTCTGGTACTCCTCCTGCTCCAGGACGAACATGGTGTGGTTGAAAAGCTGCTGAAGCTTCTCGTTGGTGTAGTTGATGCACAACTGCTCGAAGGAGTTCAGCTGGAAATGAGGCGTGAAGGCAAGACGTCCAGTTAGTTTGGGAGCGCAAGATGGCCGTGCGCGCCGGGGGGATTTATTTCCACCTCGAAAATTTCAAAGCCAGCAATATCCAGAATGCCGATGAAAGATGCTCCCTGACGTTTGGTCCTGTCGAGGGCCTTGTTGATGCGATGGACCAGCCAGCGAAACAGTCGCTCATATGTAGCCTTGGCTAGAGCTTCCACGGCAAAGTCAGCCTGTGCAACGAGCGAAATGATTCCATCACAAGGTGAAGTTAGAACAATCCTAATTTCTCGCGAATCGTGTTAAATAACAACATGCCTGTTCCTTGGTCTGCGCTTTCTGTACATAGTCTCGTCCTACTTTTATCCTCGGAGTGAGGATAGCTCTGGTGAACTCCATGATGTTCAACCCGAGGAGATGGCAAAGCTTCTGCGCCGCTGAAAGGACAAAGAGATTTCAGGACAATATGTGAAAAACAATTACGCGGTCAACGACGAACGTGATATTGGATCACGCTGACACTCGGATATGCGGCCTGTCCACACTTGAAGGATTGATCAGAACAAATACCAAGAAGACAATCTAAGTTCTTGTTTGAGTTTGATGGATATGAGCGAGATGGCTTCGACCATCTGTTGTGGTGAAAGGTGAGGGTTGACTGTCGTTTCATTTTGGAGATTAGCAAACACGAGTGTTGATGTCAGTGTGAGTGCGTGCTCACCTGTGTTCTCGGGCATGGAGGCCTGATCCGTATTTCTCTCTTTCTTGAAGACAATGTTGCCAAATTGCAGCACAGCTGAGACTACCTTCAACATGCCTGACAAGAAGAAGACAAACGTTCATTTTAGAGTGAAGGAACATAAGACAAATAGTCAAATAAAATAAAGATAAAATAATAAAATTAATGAAAATAGTAAAATAAAATAACTAAGTCTACAACTAATACTTACAGACAATCTCATCGTGGGAGAAGCTCATGATGTGCATGGCCTCTAAAGTCTCCTGGAAATTGTCTTTGTCTTGCTGACCAGGGATGGGGATGTTACCATTTGACAGGAACCGGTAGTTGTTAAAACCTTCCAGGAGCAGGTCCGCTGTAACGAGAAAAGGAAGGTTGCTATTGTATTTTCACTGTTAGGGCAAAAAAGATGGACGTAAATAAATTGCTATGACTGTGATGCTGGCTACAGAACAAACTCACTTTTGAGATGCTCTCCGGCTCCTGCCAGCAAGCGGTAGAAAATGTGAAAAGTTCTTTCGTCTTTGGCCTGTCTGATTGCCCGTGACTTCTCCAGAAGGTCTGACAGCAAAAGTTAAGAAGTGAACTGGAACAGGAATCAAGTTTTGATTCAGATCATACCCCATCATTGCCAAAGAAAAACAAACCAGCATTCATAAGGATACACGTTTCAATATTGGCCCCGACGATGTAGCCGGCAACATCAAAATTGATTCGGATGAACTTGCCCTGCAGGAAAAAATAAGATCAATATTCGTGTTAAAATCACAGTTGAATTGAGAAGTCTTTAGTATGCATCTTCAAAACCCACTCACAGCTGTTATTTTGTCTAAGTGGCTGCAAATGACTGCTGACAGTGAGAAAACTAAATTGCTGTGTTGAGAAAAACACTTGCCCACATATTTGAAATAATTGTTGTCATCCCTATGAGTCTCGTGACATGATGGAACATGACAGATGATATTTTCAGAATAAAGATAATTTAGTGCTTTATTTGTCTTGCACAAGATGCTCTGTGCAGAACTCACAAAACGGGAGGAGTTGTCATTTTTCACTGTCTTGGCATTGCCAAACGATTCCAGGATAGGGTTAGCCTGAAGAAGCTGGCGTTCCAACTCGCCCTGCGGAGAGAGAGGTCAGAGGTCATCAAAAATGAAACCTAAAGTGGCGTTCAAATCAGAAGGAAAAACAATTCAATGGAGAATTGTATTTGTAAACATCGAGGGTTAAATGTGTGGATTCAGACGAAAAAAACATGCAACATCAAAATTCTGACATGTTACGGTAAAAGCTATTACGATCAATAAAATTGACGTCGGATCCAAGACCCCCTCTTGAGGTTATTATGTGGTTAAGGGGGTCCAACGAGCCTACAAAATTGTCACGATAGAAAATGTTTTGCTGACATTGCAAAAAATATGTTGATTCTAACAGCAGAACTTCTGGCTCAACTTTCTTTCCTTTAGTCAGCCTGATGTGATTTTTGTCAAGGGAATTTAACAAGTTAAGAAGGCCAAGACATTCAAAGAGTTGTGAAGCCAAAAAACAACAAAGAATGTATTCCAACCCGTGGTAGTTTGACTTTTATTCGCTTTCCCTTGACATTACAGTAAAAAAATGAAATATAGCTCTCTATCGTAAAAAGGCTACTCTTGATAACACTCCCTAAAGCGTGCCTGAATTTCATTCACAAATTGTGTTTTCTAATGTGATTCCAAAACAATGTGTCCTGTGTTCTGACCATGAGAAAAAAACCAAAAAAAAAAAAAACACTGATGGACAATGAATCCAGTGGGTTACACTTATGGGCTTCTTTAGTAAATTAAAATGACAAATTAGTCAGTCCGGTTGCTTTTGAGTGTCCCATAGTCAACTTCTAAAGATGCTAAAAATAAAAAAAATACTTACATGCGACACGGCGCATAATTCAGCCACAAGCAACTATTAGTCTTTCATGCAGCTATTACTCAAGCTCTTTTGAAGCCGACAATTCCATATAATAAGTCCGAAATCAGCACATGTATCACTTCAGAATAGGCAGACATTCCCAAGTGATTTGGTGTGTTTCTCCACTACCTCATATTTTCTCCCCCTACCATGTCTACATTCCTCTGGCTTTTGCTCAGAGGCATCCATAATGTACTGCAGAAGGAGAGCGAGCGGTATGATGGAGGTCAGACTGATGGCAGGGGCGACTACTGAGGCCCGAGGTTTACAGTTACTCGTCGTATGAAACGATCCTTTTACTTGTTTGCAAGAAGTAGCAGAGTAAGGGACCCTTTCCCTCCAGCGGTTTTATAATTACAACTATTTATTTTGGGATGATTTGGGGGTTAGCTGGATATTAGTCAATTGAGATAATAAAAGCAGTAAGGCATGCAGGGAGATTTACGGACTATCCAATTCCATGAACCAATTCCCATTTTTTTATTTGTTGTCCATGCAGGAATAATGTGACCATTGCAAACAAATGTGAATATTTTGTTCTATTAATACCTCACCAGTGAGTGGACATTGTGATTTCCTAGGAACATTGTAGAGACGATCGTTTTAAAATGTTCAAACTTGCAGAGATCTATAGAGTATTGCTATTTATGTTTCTTACCATGATCAGTTTCTTCAATTAAGCATGCAAAGTCATTTTGGACATTAGAAAATAAGGGCATGCAAACACGCACAAATAATAACACACATTGAGATAGCGGGGAAATGCACTTGCCTGAAGCTTGAATGCTTTGGGAGATTCTGGCTGTTTGTTACGGATAAACAAATGTACCAGTTATGTCAGACACAAGCCGAGCCACCATGAACATGGCCGTGAAAGAAGCTACACACAAATGTATTACGTTAGCTTTTGATTAGCGTGGGACTCGGCAAAATATGCAAACGAGGTTATCAATTTCGTGTAATAATACGAGGGTTCAATTTTGAGGTTAAGCGGAGAGGATGGATGACAGAGGAAGTAAGCTGGAGTCAGAGTGAGCCTCTTACTGGAATGTTGTGGTCTTTGCGTCCTTTGTGAGAGGAGGCAACGTGGGCCAGGTACTGGATCACTTTTTTGGTGTTCTCCGTCTTCCCAGCGCCTGATTCACCTCTGAAAACAAAAGTGGGGGATGAAATTATGGCTTTTCAACTTGAACTTAAAAAAAATAAATAAATGAAAGAAAAAAAACAGGATGAACATCATCAGCCATGTGTTGTTGTTTTCTATATAATCACCCATCTGCCGAAAAGGTTTAACTTCCCACCATGTGGTTTTGTGGGCCAGTCTCCAAAGTTTTCCAGGCTCTGCTTTCAGCCGAGTTTCTAATGATAGCCGCGTTGAGCGAGGACCATCGGTACTTCCCAGAGCCTGGAAAGCCACGCTCGCCAAGACAGAAGGCAATGCGGCACTTCTACATGCGGCAACATACCGGTGGCTTTAGTCGAGCTGCTTATTAGCTTCTCTGCACTTAGATGCGAGGGGTGAGTCCGCAAAGGCAGGATACCGACATGTAGGTCATCACATCCTAACTTGGCTTCATGTTTTCCTAGTTATGCGTGAGTGAGGGCAAATATCATGTTGGAATATTTTTCTGGAAATAACCGCCATCCTTACGAGGCTTTTCGACTCCGAAGATTGTAAGTCCGCATTGTTGACTCATAGTAGCTGGATAGTATTCATAACTTCTAAGTGAGAAATTCTACAAGTTGTTCATTTCAAGAGCCGCTCCCCCGTTGTCATGTTTTGAATCGACAACAAGGAAGCGTACAGCTTATTTTTGATGTATCAGATGACCATCTGGAAGGCTGAAAGTCAGATTTACTGCAGTCTGCAATTTTCAGCAAATCTTTCTTTTGACTCCTGTATGGAGCCTTCCCCCCCACAGGCAATAGCGACCCTTAAAAAAAGTTGGGAAGCTGTAAAGGAGGCATCCATCTGTTTGTCATTCTCAACGAACCAGGAAGTAGTCTGCTTACTAAAAAAACAAGGTCATTTCACAATATGAAGAACACAGAGTACGCTCGACAACATAAATGATAACGTTCTCTTTAAGAATGCGAGTCTCTTTGTAAATTGGAACAGCTGCATACTCGTTAAATCCAGAATAGGACAGCGAGAGAGAAATTTCATATAAAAAAAAAAAAGAAGGTCAAGGAGTCACAATACTCACGTGCAAAGAATTGATTGGTCCTCACGATCTGTTGAGATGAGAAAAGAACAGTCATCAGAAAAAAAAGCTTAAGCAAACTCAACTTTCCTGCCGGAACCGAAACCATTTGTAAACAATATTTAAATATACTGTGAGTTAACAAGCAACAAAATCTTGAGGCCAGTTCTCGACACGTCAACACTGCAACTCTATTCATCCATACATGCTACCAAAAAAAGAAGTCAATTACAGAAACCCGCAAAGTAATCTATTCTAATAAGATCCCTCGGTAGAAGTGCCACAACCGCAAGCCGCACGTAAACCAATTTTCCTCGCTCAAAATTGAAGCAGATGATTAAAAGCCTCATAATACAATGACAGCTGTCAAGGATTGTAGTTACCGTGTTTGCGCAACAGCCAAAATAATATCCTTCAAGAAGTTTGAAAATAAATCAAAGTTTGTCTCTGATCTAATAGTCAACTTTTGCATCAGCCAAAAATATTTGGCCAATGATTACAGTTGTTTTTCTTCGCAAGGGGGAAAAAAAAAAAAAAGAAAGACCAACAGATTTATCTCCAGCAGTATAAAATAGGCGCCAAAATGCAGCCAGTCTCCTCTTGGTTCCAATTTAAACTTGTAACCCAACTGAGGTTTGCTACGTGACACTTTAATTGTTGAGTAATACGTGAGAGTCTTAATCGGGGACTAGTTTGTCATAATAAATATCCATCACAAAAGTGCCAAGCTTAATTTCTCCATATAGAGTCTGGGTGATTTCGAGTGTTCTTTCTGCTCCTTTCAATGTCTGCTGGAATTCTTGCGGCAGGAAGTGAGAAGCTTTTTCATTTCCTGAAAGATAAATTCAGAAACACCTCTCCAGACTTTCATTCCAAATGCTGGCAAAGCTTCTACATTCATCATCTTACACCGCTTCTGCTGCTGTGTCTATTTGTAGATTTACAAACCTGAATCAAGTTTACAAAAATAAACATCATGAATGTGACTTTCGTTCACAGGGTTCCCTTTTGCTGCTCATAATTTATCCTCCAAGAGGATTAAGCAAACCTTAATTCTTCACATTCCAGAGCATTCCCACTCTCCCTCCAAGTTTCCTTTTTTTTTTTTTCCATTTTGGCATAATAATGCTCCTCGATGTGATTTCATATTTTATTTAATCTATGTTAAGCAACTCAACAAACAAACAGTACTTTGCAGGTAAACAAGGTTATAAACATGTTTTTATTTTTTTTCCTCTTTGTCTTTGCGACTGGGTACCGCATTTCTTCCACGCCGCTGCTCCAGCTCACAATTTGCTTGATAAAAGAAGTTGTAAAATGGTGCTGAATGCAGTGAAAGGTCCATCACCGTGGCAACCACTTCACACGCATCAGAAATCCCCCAGCACTCATCTCTATTCGATTCAGTGACATTTACCCACAGATGCAAACTCGGCAAAAAAAAAATCATGTATATTCTCCCTGACAAAAAGTTTTTCCATGTTTCTGTTTGTTATAACAGTACAAAAAAAGAGCCACAAATTACATAAAATATTCGCAGAGCTCTCACTTCGAGATAAAACACTTTTGGAGGTAAAACGATGCATGTTTCATTACATTCTTTTTGTTGTAACCGCTAAATGACTAAGCATTAGTCATTTCCATGCTGTTGGACCAGCTGCCAGTTTGGCATTCAACGGCACGCACGAGTGTATGAGGAGCAAGCCAGACAACCCCGCAGAGCTGACTGGCCATTTGTGTGGACCAATTTATGCGTGCATGCTGGAATTCGGCGCTTCCGTCACAGCGGGCGTCATTTTCGGGAGGTAGGTGAGGAGAAGACAATGCGCTGACCGCAACATTTCTACTTGATGAACAAAAAAGGGAAAACTTGCAACGGGAAGGAATGTGGCACTCTTTCAAGAGGTGACGGATCGCAGAGCAAGCGACCCGATTGTGGTGGGGAAAAGTCCAGATAGGAGAATGGACAACTGGAAAGATAGATTAGCAGTCGGGAAAGTGGCACATTGGAGGCAAGGCGGAATTGCACGGAACATAAATGTGCTATATATAGAAGAGTGTCAGCCGCTGATCCTATAGCTGCTTCTGCATGGATGGGGACTAGTGACGCCGGTTGGCAGCTGAGATCACAGACCAAAATAGTTTGTCATCAGGGGTTAGAACGTCCACGCCTTCGCGGAAATGAGCACAGTGGGTTTGGGACCCCCCTGGGTTGTGTGTGAAGGCTTCTAGACACACTGACAAAGAGGAAAGAGAGGAAGCCATTCACACCTTGGCAATACAATTACTGTCCATTTGGGATAGACAGTTACGATTGTGTGTTCTCTTTTATTTTTCTGAGCAGCGAAAAGAAAAAAAAAAGGAATGCAGCATTGAGTAGAAGATGATAGTCACATCCGATGAAATTCATTTGTGCTTTTAAGTATAAGCAAAAAGATAAATTCCTATTAAGTGAGGTACATTTGTAACAGTGCCCAGGCAAATATAATGGAAGCAGATGCGCTGGAGGTTTGAATTATAAAAGAGGAATTTGTGAATTAGAAGTTTGTTTCGCTTTCGTCTTATTACTTGGCACACTGTGCGGCAGCTTAATTGCACACAGAGAGGGAGAAAAACATTAGACATCCAAAGATAATCATTTTGGAAAAGATGAGTACTACCTGTGGGTGATGTATAGCTTATTAAAATTGCAAGAATGAATGAAGAACAGTAAATAATGTCACTGGAATGCTAAAATTGAGTTGTGTCTCGCCTTCAATATTTTCTAATACTATCCGCAGTTCAGGGAAAATTCAGCCAGATTTTTTTTCCCCCCCACAAAACATATTTCTTAAATGGTCTTATATCATTATGGAGGTGAAATAAGAAAAGTCTGTGAAGGAAAAGGAGGAGCTTGCGGTGGAGAAAATCCAGGCCCCACATGTTTGATGTGGAAAATATCATCGGGCTGAAGAATAAAATCTTTCAAATGTAATGCCTTTATTTCATGACTCATGAGCGAGCCGCAAAAAAATATGGCAATATAAAAAAACCTGAAAAATCCATGGCTGTACTTTCTTGTCACAAGTCGGAGAATTTGAGTGGATAACATCTGTTGAGAGGGGGGCAAGAGTGGAAACAGACGGGATGATGTCACATTTTGGTCTGGACTGTTGATTGTGTTGTTCCTGCCTCACACTCGGGCTGGCTTTAACCACTCGTCGCTATTAACTCTGGACATATGCGCTAACTGGTTGCAACAATAGCTAAAACCATCATCAGCCATGTTTTGCGGTTGGCCAATGAGAGGCGAGAGAGCCGTAGCAGGAGATACGGCAGAAAGCTTTTGGCAAAGTAATCGATTACAGATGGCATGCGTTGGGTGGCTTGTCGTTCCACAGAGGCTCTTTGTGGCTTGCCCGCCATGATCCAACAGAACAAGGCTGTTTTCATGTCCGTGCATGTGGGTTCGTGTTGGCACCTTTAGTATCGGAGCGCGTAACTCTGCAGGAAAGCAGACACGCGCAGGGGAGCAGGGAACCAATCACAAAAGAGAGTCATCGTGAAATCATTACAATGATCACTGCAACACTTCAAGATTGGTAAATGTTTCAAAATATCAACCAAATGTATGGAATGACCATTAGAATGGATTTTCGAAAAATAATAAATAAATAGTAAAAAATAATAAATTTGCAAAATGTTGACCTTCCATGTTTTGGTCTGATGTTATATAAATACTATAGAAAGTGATTTTTTAATTTGTTTTTGTTTTTTTAACATGAGTAAGTGTGAAGTCTCACACTTTATGACATCCAGTGATTGGCAGCCAGGCAGTTTTCTCGCCTCGGGCCAATAGCTGGCTGTCACTGTCGGGTAATTTTGGGTCGATTTCCCTGCCGGCCACCTCCTTTTGTGGTGTGCAAAAGCCACCGTTATGATGCCTCCTAAAACAAAAATGAAGCCGGTGGCAGCCTTTAAAAATGACTTTTGATGCATGCACAAAGCAGGGGATGCCTTCTTCTGAAATCTGTGTTCAAAAGAACGGCTAATGCTAGGGGAAACACCGAGTAAGCGGATGCTGAGGAATGTGGCTAGCGCTGAGGCTAAGCTATAAAAATCACAGCAGAAATACAACTATATGCTGTATGACTTCCACAGCTGTCTGATCCTGAAAGCTGCATCTGCCAATCTGTATTACAGTGTGTGTGTGTGTTTAAACAGGCCTCACATTTGTCATCTCCTGCAAATTCTCAGGGTACAGCGAGCGTGAGATTTGAAAGGGTAGGCTAGCCCTTCCTTCCACACACCTGTTTTGTCACTCAAATGAGATGTTGCCTCTGCTTGGCCTCATTACCCCAGACCAGAGAAAGGGCCTGGTTTCCAAGGGGAGATTTTCAGGAGTACCCGTCTGCATCCACAGGTCCCAGCACCCCCCTTCAGACTGCACAAAGCTGCCATTGTGCAGCACAATGCTGGCTGCCCCCTCTGAATTTCCCATCTACCCTCTGCTCTGCTCTCTCCCCCCCCCCAATAACTCTCGCCGCTCCTACTTTTGCATAACTCCTCTTGTTCGATGCTTTCCCTCAACATTTCTGCTCATTCCTCTTTCACGGATGAAGACATTTCCTCCAGCTGCGACTCTTAAAAATGATATCGAGTGCTCATCTAAGATCTTACATTTATCAGCCTGACTTAATACACACGAGGTTCATTAATGTGGAATGTGAACACTTATTTACGACGGTCTCGTTAAATTCATTCAACATGGTCATGACTTAATTCCAAAACAATATACTTGAAGTTTTCAAAGTACTTGGGAATGAAGAAAACGCAATAAAACTTATTTTTAAAATGGTATTGTGGGCTTCAAAGTCAAATCACTACTAATTAATTTAAATCAAAACAGGATCAAAAACTAAATAAATCTAAGAACAACATGAAACAAAAAAGTAAAACACCCAAATCAATGTCGAACAGTTTCCATTCTTTCATGAATTATTGAAACTGAATTTAAATCAGATGCTGCTTTGGTAGGCAATTCATGCTCTTGTGTGTCTCAACAGTACCCGAGCTAAATATTTCATCCAGAGCTATAAAGAGATCCCAAATTATATAACCAATGATGACACTAAGAACCTCCACCATGCTTAATTTGGACCTGATTTATTATTCTACATAATATATCAGTAATTTAGCCAGGAATATTCATAAATCTTTCAATGAGAATTCAAGGAAAGTCACATAATGCACGTGTTCACCTCACCATGCAACACAGCTGCAAGGTTCTTATAAAAAAAAAGAAAAGAAAAAAAGGGGGTAGAAAATAGGGACCAAAGAGGACAGAGAAGCTACAACAATTCCACCAGATTTGTGGTTGTAGTTTTCATGCCAAGCAAGGGGGGGAACCAAAATGCCTTCAAGGATGTGGGAAATTCTTCTCTTCCAAGCCAGACGGTTTTGTTGTAGGAAAAGAAGAATAAATGAGGAATGAAACAATTCTCAAGTGAGGAGGACAGAAAGGAGAAGGACCGGCTGTTAAGTCAGAAAACGAGGTAAAGTCGCCGTTCCAAATAAGATTTGGATGAGAAAAAAAATATATAATAATAATAATAAATAAATATAATATATATAATAATAAAATCCAAATAAGATTTAGATGAGAAAAAAAAAATCTTAGCATGAGCTAGACAAAATGGTGGTTGTATTCAACAAATGTAAGGAGATTCAGCACCACTAAAGTCCATTTACACTGTCACGCAGCAAGTGACACCTCTATCCGAGTACCCTCGAGATGGTTATTAGGGTTGGCCACACGTGACGCGCACACACACGGTATCCATGGCGACGCACTCCTCCCCAAAAGAGTCCCGTAGTAGCTAATGGAGCGCTACAGACAACTTGACCGTGACTCAGCGTGTAGAATTTAGCACGACGGGGTATTTATCGAGGGGACGGTGATGACCTCATTCCATTGCCTACCCTCTGTGTGGGCCAGGGGGGCTCAAAAGAAAGAAACCCAAAGAAGAATGGGGCCAAAGAAGAATGCTGGCACGGGACTTGTCCCATATTGAGGCCGCACACAAAAGCGCTGCAGCTGTGGAGTGTCGACGCAACAAACAAAATCCATAAACACCTTTTTAGCATGCATGTGACTAAGATGAGTGATGACATCATCATTACTGGTCAAATGGTGATGGGATAGGGTTGAAAACACATCAGGCTGATGATCCCTTCAGATCTAATTAATAATGTCACATCCTCGCTAACCTTCTGACCTTTCACACACTTTCTCCGCACACTAATCACCTGAAGTATGCAGGAAAAACCAAATGCTGCTTGCAAGTGAGCTAAACTCTTGCACCACATTTCTGAAATGACTCTTGGTGGAAAAACACTTCTACGAATTCGCGTTCGCACATTCTGGCACTGAGATCCAGTTCAGAAAGTGACGGAGCAAGAATGTGTCAAAAGCGGTACCTTGAAGCATGCAGCGGTACGCCGACTCGGAGATGGCGTAGATGTGAGGCGGCATCTCGTGCCTCTTCTTGCCCCGGTACATCTCAATGATGTTCTCGGAATATATGGGCAGGTTCTTGTAGGGGTTGATGACCACGCAGAATAGGCCAGAATATGTCTGCAAAACATCAAAATGGAGTGAGAAACATCATATTGAGCAGCATTTTAGTTTTGTTCTGTTGCCATCTGGAAGGAATCATCAAGCTGTTACAATGAAACTGAAAAGGTTTTTGGGAAATTGTCCAGGGCTATTTTGAAGGCATCCATTTTTATCTTCCTACTTTTAGACAGCCTGCTTTCCATTCATTGGCAAGAGTAAAGTGCAGCCAACCGTTCATTGCCCAACCAACCCGTCACGCCGCTTCACATGTTGACATGTGTATATCATAATTAGAGTCGACTGTGACAGAACTTCAGCAAGCAAGCAACCAGGAACCAGACAGCATACTGAAATCCTTATATAATAGCTCAGTGTGGCGCCCCTGGACCAAAAACAAGAGGATGTTCTGTACAAAATGATGAAGAACACTAGAAAGGAGTTGATGAGGCATAGAAAGGTTGGGAGAAACCAAGGAAAGAGCTGAACGGCTTTTCCAAACATCCAGTTCAGTAGATGTGACTTTTCTGTCACAACACCAAGATACTAAATGCCGCCTTCATTGTCACTCGTGGCAGCAGACCACACAAATAACTCAACATCATGCCCAGCCCCATCTAGGAAAGGCTAGGTGATATTTCCACTGTGAAATCAGATCCCGTGGCCTGGTAACAGCTGAGCAACACACAGGCAACAGCGGACACGACAGCCGACCCCGTCTGCCATCTCTGGACAGGACATGGATACGCCGGCTCCCCGCCGCTACCGGCCCAATGCTTGCTAGCTAAAGTGGCCGGCAAAAGAAAGACACATCAGACGGATGGACACCATGGAAGAATGCTGATGCTTTCTGACAGCTGAGGCTTATCGTTTGATACAAAGGCTTGCTTGTTTCCAAATCCAAGCTACTGTGGTCAAGCCCCAATTCGGAGTTCTGATTAGCCTGTGACGCACCACCTCGTCAAAATAAATCCTTCCAATCGGATGCTGCGACGGTGAGCGACAGTTAAACGATGCTGTGCGTCAAGCGTCCACACTATGACCCAAATATGGAAGTCATCACCTAACTTCTAAGTCCACCGCATGAGGAAGGCTTAGGGGGGGCTTTACAGCATGGATATAGTTCAACTCCGAGGAGGTAAGTTAAACAAGTGAGCTAGGAAATTTTCTTCCTGTCAAAAAAAAAAAACACTTAGTGAGGACACATGGTTGCAATTTGTCTTAGCCAAAATCCAAATTAACAAGATCCGAAGCTGAACATGAGCCATGACAAAACATGGACTGAGCCAACTTGGTAAAAGAAAAAAAAAATAGGAACTGGTATTCAAAGAAGATCTGAGAGTCCAGCTGGTTGTCTTTCATGAAGCTTTTTACATCTGAGATTTTTCAACACGCCTCAGAGTCCACGAATAATATTCCCTCAGGTGACAAGCAACCTACATTCTATTTCTGAAAAGCAGAAAATGGGTCACAACCAGAGATACCCACCTTATTTTACGGTATCGGTACTCATAGAGAATGTCGATACCAGCCACCGATACTAAAGGTGAACAAAATTTGACATTAAATAAATCCGTGAATGAATGTTATATATCAAAATTTTAGCGTTATGGGTGAACACTGTATTGACATGTGCGGTCAGGAGGTTCAATGTCCCATCCTGTCCCAAACACAGAATGATAAATATTAGGTGAAGCGATTGCATAATAAACGGCTAAAGGTCAACTGTGGTGTGCGAAAAACACGAGGTGACTTTCAAGGTTAATCATCACCCTGTGAAAAAATATACAGCAAAACAAAACCTCCGAAGTTACTCACATAAATGAGTCCAGAGTAGTAGCGGTCCTTCAGGTTGTGCAGCACAGAAGCTTCATTCAGGCAGGTGAGCTCGGCCATGTCCTCCACCTTGCTGAATTTAGGAGGGTTCATCTTCTGGATGTCATCCTTGTTAATCACCACCTTTTTGCCATTCTCGGCCAGCTCCACCACAACCTCCTCACCGCGTTCCTCGCGGATACCGGCCCCCTCAAAACCATGGCGTTCCGAGGGAACCCAAACCAGCTTCTTGGCTGTCCAGTCGGCCTGTGTGGCCGGGTTGTAAACCACGGCGCGATCCACAAACAGGTACCGCTCAGGGTCTTCTTGTCCACTTCGATGCGACATAGTGCGTTGGCTTGACGAGAGCAATGTGGGCACCTAGATGAGACAACAGAATGAATGAACCAGAAGTCAGTATGACTAATAATGTAACCAATATATATGACATTGCTGTGAGTCCATTGGCATCCTATTATCCATGACTCATCCTGTTCAGGGTCATGGGGAGCTTAGAGGTGGGGTACACTCTGGGCTGGTGACCTGTCAATCACTTTGGAATCCCAAACACACCCAGGGATGGGGAGAGCATGCAGATACCACACAGGAGGAGCTTGATTGATAACATGAATCCTGTTAGTGCTGGAAATTGATCGATAAGCCAGTTAAAGTTGTCCACAATGGAGTTCAGTGGAGAGTGTGCAGGAGCCGCAGTGTGCGGTTATCATATTTATTGCGCATTGTGCGTAACTGCGTCGCTCCGCGCACAGTAACGGGACACGAGGACGTTATTAACGGCATAAATAAACCTCCACTGATTAAACCTTAGTAATTTACAATACACAGAAATGAATTGAAACACACACTAATCATTTATACGTGAAATGTTTGAGAGAAGATGACTGCAATGCGTAAACAAGCGAGAGAGAACTTAACACAAACAAATGCGTGGCAATAACATTACAAAGGAAATTAGAAGTTAAATAAAGGGATAATTAATGGCACTGCGGTCGTGAAAAGGGAGAAGTTAATTGGGTAATAAAGGTGCTCCCTGGTTGTTTTGTTTCATCCAAAGTACACTCCTGCAGCTAGCTTAAAGTGCTAATTATAGCGCAGGCTGTGTAGTCTTATTCGAGTTCATCTGATTAAACAAGAGGTAGGAAAACAATTAAGTAAGCATTCAAATCTGCTTTTTGAACTCACGTCACACGAATAATTAGAATAGTCCAACAAAGTTTGGGGAAAACTCCCTCCATCCCGAAAACATGGCTATCCGTCCATCACCATCCATATCCAGCTGGTGATTAATAAAACTCACCTGGTGTCGTTCCGAGAAGCTCGAGTCCGGTTCCCCACGCAGTCCACTGTGCCACTGATGCGCAGCGTCTGTGTAACGTTCTGCTCCACGCACACAAAGGAGATGCAGGCATGTGTCGGGGCTCCGGTATGCACCACAGAGGCAGGACTGCTGCCTCGACACTGGGGCCCCTCCTCGACCCCACACTTGACCGCCCTAGCCCCCGCCTACGTCCGACACCCAACTTCCTACGTACCCCCATCAGCAAGGGAGCGTGTCACGTGGTCTGATAAGTATAAATAGTGGTTGATTTGACTGCTTTTCTTACAACTTTTTACTTTTATTTATTTAAATGCATATATATTTTCTACTTTGTCAAATAACCTTGTTACAGTGGAGTACGCAACATAAAAGATCCAAACCAATAAAAAAAAACTCTAAAAAACCAACAGCAGTTGAGATCTTGATTTATTGTTCTAATTAATTTTTGTAAATTGTTTATTATTGACCAAATATCGACATTAACTACATTTCTGCCAGTTTAGTTTTTCTAGGGTACATTTCAGCCAACTTAACGGTGCATTCTGCCATCTAGTGGAGAAACATTTATTTGCTCCACCTGTCACTAGCACTGATGACAGATGAGCCAAGATACATTATATTATTACATTTCACCAAAGTGACCCTAGTTTGCTTTCGGGTATGAAGAGAAAGACACATTTTTTAACCAACATTTCAACTGGAAAAAAATGACTATAAATGGAAAAATGCAATGACAAAACTGAAGCTAAAGACAGGAAAACCCGGTATCATCATAATCCAGTTTTGACATGAAAAACAAGATATTTTATGTACAGTCTATAGTTAAGTTACAGAATTCAGCGTCCACCTCTCCAGGCAGCTCCGCCCTTCTTCTTCCCACCTCCTCGTCCCACTCCCGAGCCTCCTTTTACCTTTTTCCTCACCCCGCTTGCTTGTTCTGTGTCATCCTGGTCTCCGTCTCGGTCTTTGGGTCTTTTCCGTTTCTCACCATGTTCCCTCATTTCCTTTAAAAATAAAACCATATTAATCTGAAGAAATCCAATCATATTAATCACACTGTCTTAAAAAACAGAGCCTTTCATATTTTCTAAATGGTAAAAATGAAATGCATGCTCGATGCACGCGTTTTAGAATTATGCAACAGCGCTGACTCACCAGCCTGGCAAATCGCTGGGCCTCGCTGACCCTCTCCACCAACATCATCACCTCCTCTTCGTGTGTGGGGAAGGCAGGAAGTTTCTTCCCTATCAGGTTTTCAATTCTCTGGAAAAGCTCCACGTCATATCTAAAAAATAATAACACAATTTCAAAAAGCAAATAAAATCTGATGATGAGACAAGCAGTGCTTACTGGGTGACAAATGTGATGGACTTCCCCGATCGTCCTGCTCTGGCTGTCCTCCCGACCCTGTGGATGTAGTCCTGCATGGGGGTCCAAAGATGCAAGAATCAGCTAAAATCATGAAATCCTGGGACTAAAGTGGAGCAGACTGACAGCACCACATTACCTTGGAGTGCGTGGGGATGTCGTAGTTGATGACACAATCAACGTGTGGAATGTCGAGCCCTCGGGACGCCACATCAGTCGCCAGCAGCACTGACCGCGACTTCGCTTTGAATTTATTTAGCGATCCAAGACGTTTATTCTAACAATGGGGGAAAAGAGTGACATATTGAAAATACTGCACAGGAACTCAGCAAATTATACTTTTTTTGAAAAGCTAACTTGTTCAGATTAAATAAATAAAGTGTGTGATGGTATGCCAGTCTACCTGACTCATCTGACCATGAAGAGGGATGGCAGTGATGCCAAGGTTCCTCAACAAAAGCGCCACCCGCTGGGCGTTGTTGCAAGTGCCGCAGAAAATAATGAAGGAGTTGCCTGCCAGCTCGTTCAGGATCGACACCAGATAACAGTCCTGCCAAACACGCAAAGCACAAGTCATCTTTATATTCCACCATTAGATGCTTGGAGTGACAGAAAAACAGGATGTGTACACAAACCAAGCGTGCTACCTTGCTGGGCGGTCACTAAATCGAGTATTTTTATTGTATCGATTAGTCCATCGATTAATCTTGTAAAATTTTATTTGCAATAAAATATAATAGTAATTTTGACACCTCTACTACCTTGTACTTGGATGGTATGAAGATGTAATACTGCTGCAGCTTTTCTACTGTTGAGTATTTGGTAGAAACGGCACACTTGACCGGGTCTTTCAGTGCAGCTCTCTGTAGTTTCTGGACCTGTAGACAATCCAAAAGATGGTCGATGTGGGCTACTGCGTATCACTCGCCAACACGGACCATAAATGAATAGTTACCTTTTTGGTCATGGTTGCAGAGAAAAGAAAGGTGCGCCTCTCCCTTGGAATCACTTTCAAGATTTTATCCACCTGGTTAAAATGAGCAAAATTATTTCATCATGGGCCTTTTGATGAAATACTTCAACAGAAACACGAATGTATTTGCATTACTGTTGAACAACAACAAATTCTGCTTTCGGGAGAAGTTTAATGACCCACCTCAGTCTCAAAGTCCATGTTGAGGATTCGGTCTGCTTCATCCATGACGAGGAACTTGAGCGCTCTCAAGTTGAAGCCCTTTGTGTTCTCCAAGTGATCCATCAGTCGACCGGGTGTTGCTGCAAAATTATGTTAGTATTCGATATTATAGCAATTAATAAATACATTTATTGATTCTCAATAAAGTACAGTTTGACAGCTCTATTCCAAAACAAACTGTGGGCACATAAGGCCTTTTTTTTTTTTTTTAAATAAATTTGACTTGACTTACCAATGACAATGTGTGGTTTCTTGGCCAACACCAAAGACTGAGACATCATGTCAATTCCTCCAACCACGACAGCTACAACAAAAACATGGGTTTAAGACATAATAATTGTCTATGATTTTGTGCACAACTGTGGCCTTTGCAGAGACGCCTACCACACTTGACGCCAATGCTAGAACCCAGGGCCTCAAACTGCTCCGAGATCTGGAAAGCCAATTCTCTGGTGGGAGTGAGGACAAGGGTATGAAGTCGCTGGGGCGAGGCCAGCAGTGACTGGAGGATGGGCAGAGCAAAGGCACCCGTCTTTCCTGAACCGGTCTCAGCCAAGCCAATGACATCTTTGCCTTTATGTCAAGAAGCAGATATTAAAAAATAACAATCAGTATACACAACAATATTGAATAAAGTAATTTGGTAAAGTTAGGAAAAAGACTAAGAAATATTTGTGATGTTTCTTTCACCTTGAAGGGCCACTGGTACAGCTTCAATCTGAATCTTTGTTGGACTCTTCCATCCCAGCAGATCACAAGCCTCGCACAGTACGTCGGTGACACCCTATCAAAATTAAATGTGTAAAATATTGGATTTACATTACGTAATAATTGGTTAACTTTATCAGACATCAACTTTGGACGAGCACTCCCAAAGAACGTTTACTTATAGCTATCCTGAACACGACTGTTTACTGTCATCCGGGACATAAATTGTTCGGTCTTTTAATTCGCTTCCGGTAAACCTACCAAGTCTCGGAAGGACTTTACCGCCTCATTATTTTCTCCACTGTTGTCATTAATGTCGTTATCATCGTCACCACTCGACTCTTCGTGGTTTTCTTCGTCTGTGTTTAGCTTGGTGGTTCCCTCGCTGTCGTCCGCCATGCTTTTCGCCCCGACAATCAACGTGCATTTGTGCGCTTCAGTGCGCAGATGCGGAAATACGTTTAAGATGGAAACCGCAAAGATTCATGGGAATTGGAGTTTTTACGCAAATGCTTTACAAACTTGTATTTGATTACGCGTTTCACTTAAAAAACAAACAATTACTGATGTACAACTATTTTAAATCTATCATTTGTATTTTCAAATGAAGAAAATGACAAAAATAAAAACGCTTTACCTTTGCAGTCCGCTACAGTCTGAAATCTGGAAGAGGCAGCTTAAAATGAACTGTAATGCAATTTATAAAATGCTTTTACTTACATCACACAGCTATCAAACAGAGAAATGAGTTGATGTGTTTATTTAGATGCAGATCAAACAGTTTGAGATATCTTTGCCAGTGCAATAAAAAATATAGATCCTAGCAAAGTTAAAACAACAGTAATTGTCATTCCCAAGAGTACAGAGTAAATCAAATTTTGGGCGGGTTGCAACCACTCAATTAGACCTGATTGTTTCAGATTACTCACACAACTACATATTTTATGTTTGGCTGATTTGACCAAATTAGCATTGCAGATTGAATGAAATGAACATTTAAGACCACGCCGTCATAGAACATAGGAGTCTTGGGTTCTTAACAGAAATAACAAGAGCCTTGAAGAACACTACCTCTAGTATGATGCACTTACAGACAAAAACATGGTTTCAGTGTGACCTTGGTGCATATCACAGGAGTCCCTCCATCTCCCTCATGAAGGCTTCATACACCTGGTCCTTGGTCTTCATGCTGGGCTGAGCTACAGCCCCAATTTGAGCTGAGTGAGACATGTTCACAGAAGCAGCGGAAGAGTGATGTTTGTGACCATGGCCACTTGCCATACCGTCATCTCCCCTTCTCCCCCCGAAAGCACCTCTGTCCAACGGACCAACCACTGGCCCAGGCGCCGCACTACTCTTGTCCCTTCGCACTCGCAGTGCAGTGGGCACAAACCGTGTGACCTCCGCTTTGGGATTGATGATTTGTGGTTTGGCAGAGATAGTGGCCCCAGAGCCAGCACCGACTGCCAGGCCGCCTGCCCCGGCGACAGAGGTGAGGTTGGCCCGTTTTTCAATGGTGGCTGCGTGGAGGTGGCTGACAGCAGAGGCTGCAGCGGTTCCTGGGGGAGGGGGCATTTGCATGACACTGGAGCGCATGGACATTGACGGCGGAGGCATGTTGCCTTGCGGGCCATCCTGGCCAGATCCTGGGCCTTTTTGCCGCTGGACGAGGCTGGGAGGAGCACTCAGCACATTGCCGCTGAGAGGTGGTGGAAAGAGAGAAAGAGGAGGCGCCATGGGACGGGGGGGTCCTCCTGCTCTTGGGGGAGGAGGTGGGATACCTGGACGGAGAAGCAAAATATGGAGATTGATGAACTCTTGAGCATACATGACTGACCCACCAATTTGCCTGGCTATACTCTATCTGGACCCATAAGCTTACCGGGAGGAGCTGGGGGCGGTAGCCGTGGAGGGGGTCCACGTGGTGGTGGGCCTGGAGGAAGACCAGGAGGGGGACCAGGTGGTGGACCAGGCGGGCGACCTGGTGGAGGCCCAGGGGGTAGAAGACGAGGTATTGGACCCCTCATGCCAGGAATACCCAATGGCCTTAAGAATGGAGGAGCGCCTGAACACAAGATGCATACAATACAAATTACGATGGATTACAAGATTTCAATTAAAAAGCTACATAGATATGACCTAACCTGGTGGAGGTCCAGGTGGTGGACCAGAGGGTGGACCGGGAGGCCTTATTGGTGGAGCTGGTGGAGGACCCATAGGTGGAGGCCCGGTCATTGGAGGACCCTGTAAGGGTGGGGGCTGTCCCAGTGGCCCACTTGAAGGAGGAGGACGTTGACCGGCAGCCAGTTGGGACGTGTCCCCTGGTGGTCCCTTGTCCTCACCGTCAGAGCTATCCGATTCATCTGAGAACTCTTCCTCAACTTCTTCGTCCTCTTCAGGAATTGACTGACCTGAGCAGAAATAAACACCATGTCACAAGGTTATTACATTTGAGAAGAGAACATCCACCCTCACAAGTTCAATATACAAACCTGCCATCTTTAACATCATCGCCTGAAGAGGCGTAATGGCCTTTGTCTTCTTCCCAGACTTTTTCTTTTTCGTTCCGTCACTGGATGTGTCTGAAGGCATGTCTGCAAAACGTACACTGCGGCCTAATTTACAGTAGAAAAATCAACATATTAGTATCGGGACACAAACTGACAAGCAACAATTGTGAAATACCCCCAAATAATTTAAACATTATCCTACGACACTTGTTTGATTTCTTTTCGATAACTCGAGCGGAACTGACAATGGTGTAGACGAGAGTTGAGAGTTATATCACCTTTCTCCTCAGCTCTCTTGTCATGTCTGTCTCCCTTTCTGGAGTCATCATCTTCATCCCGCTCGTCATCGCTGTCTTCCTCAGAGTCGCTGTCATTGTCGTCCAAATCGTCCCTGTCGCTCCCACTGCCGCTATCCTGATCTCTTCCCATATCTGTTAAGCCCTTATCCAGGCCAGGAATTGAGGGCTCTGGATTGAGGGGAAAAAAGTAGACAGATCAATATAATTAGTAAAATAAAGCAAACATTCGTAAGTTATAATTGAAGACTTACCCAAATCAGTGCCATAAGGCCGGCGTGAAGGTATACCATACAATGCCAAGATATGTGGTGGTGGGGGCCCAGGTGGCGGCCCAGGGGGTTTCTTCCCAGGGGGTAAGCGTGGCACAGGTGGCAACGTAGGCAATATTGGGACAGATAGAGGTGCCTTCCTGTGGGCCACACAAAAATGAATGTCAGCAATTATTAATTTTGAGCTAATCTAAATAAAAAATTAAACATAAAAACCTACCCAAACAACGAGCCCTTCTTCAGTATCGAAGGAGGCTGAGCCCCTGGTAGAGGGATGTCTTGGATATGGATATTAGATGGTGCATGGGGCATATCTGGCAAAGGAATACTGTCAACCTCCACAGATTCTGCATTCTGGAAAAAAAAAGAGCCTTCAATTGATATACATATTTAAATAGGTTTTTGACCTTGTGGGGGTAAGCATCGTCTCATTCACAGGTAATAAAAAATAAATACAAACCTTGACTGAATCAAAATAGAGTGACAGCTGGCCCCGTTTACTCTCATATTCTAACTCCAGTTTGCGCAGATCCTTGTAGGTTTCTGGATTCTCCCGTTCATACAGACGAACAATACGTTCAAATGTCTCCCGTAGCTTCTTCCGCTTGTCCCTCAGTACTTTCTCATTCAGCATGGGTTGCTGGACTGGATTGAACTCTATAGGAGAGATTAATATCGTCAGATTTGAATGACTATTGTAGTTAGAGCATTGTGAATGTCATTCTCTTACCCATCTCATCCAATTTCTCCATGTCTCTGATTATCTGTCTTGGGTCCTTCATCTTAAGCACTGCAGCTCTCACCATCATTCTCTGCTTTTTGTTCTATAGATAAAATTAATAATAGTAGACAAATGTAACTAGCAATAGAATTGTCTTGCAAATCCTTTGAAAATACAACAAATGACATTACCTTTTTTAACTCCCTTTTCCTGGCTTCTTTTCCTGTTGGGGAGCGGGGGTAAATGTGTGAATTATTATTCTAATATGGTTACAACTTTTAATTTATATGCATCAACATATTCTGCTGGCAGCTACTTACTGGCCTGATCCGTGGGGTTCATGAATTTCCCACTCTTGGTGGAAGAAGTTGAACGTCGTCCCATTGTGATGCTGTGCTCCTTTTGCCTGAGGAGACAAATCCGTCAGGGATGAAATAAAATAACTTACTTTTGAAAGCTATACACAAACAACATTTGATCTTTCCACACATACTACACAGCAGTACATCACAAATTCCACGGAAACAAATGAATGGATTAATGTGTAGCGTAGCCTATAAACTAACTTCGCAATTGAGGAAGGGATGAACATTTTAATACTATTCATAGAGTATAATGTGCTAAAATAATTCTAAGTAGAGCATATACAGATTGTTAAAAACAAGCGAGTTCACAAAAACGATGCTAGCAATAAGCTAATATTAGCCTGCACTTGTAGCTAGGGCCGCGTTGGCTTCAACAACAGATAATGCATTACCTTGTAAAGAAGAAAACCAGGAGTAATACCCCCGAATACGACTGCAAGTATCAAGGTTCAAACGGGGTAATTTATTCTTATGCCATGCAATTGAAACTAAAAGCCCCCATGACTGAATGGAATTCAAAGACTTTAAGCTAGCCGCTCGCCATGTTAGCAAGTAGCACTGGCAGCCGCGAGCAAGACCGGAAGTAGATCATCTGACGTCACAAAAATAAGAGCTATAAAATACATTGTTGTTATTCTATGTTACTGTTTCTCCATTTTTTTCATACTGTGAATTAACTTCTGTTTTTATAATTTTGTTGTTTAATTCCGATCGATTACATTTTTTTCCCTTAAACTAGAATTTAAGAACAGTAGCAGTAGTAGTAGTCAAGATCTCTTTATGTTGCCACTCAAACAAACAAATTATCTACTTGATATATTTTTCTAAATTGGTTAATTTTCATTTCGGCCGAGAGTCTTATAGTTATATATAGTTAATAAAGTCTGAATGTATTTGTTGCTCACGTGATGATACGGGTTGGTGCATGTGAAGAAAATACACAGCAGAGGGCGACATTTCATTGTTCCCAAAAAATTGTTTGATATAAACAATTTTCCTTTTTTATTGTCATGAACCATTTTGCACTGCACAAAACCTGATGACTTATATAACCAATCACAGAAATAAACAAAAAACAATTATACAAAATGATAAACTGAAATAGGAAAATGGGCAAAGATATTCCTGTGTCACCAGCACCTTATAATTAAGTACACCATATTAAATATAAAAGTATATTTGTTGGACTGATTACGCTACAGAGTTTTCTGATTGCAGAATGTCAAAATACGAGATTAAAATAAGCCTTCTCAGTCCAGCAATTGAGAGATTCCTGTTGTTGCAGAGATATTTGGGTGTGCTAAACTAACCCATCTTATGTCCAATTCAACATCTTATAGTTGACATCTTGTGTTTATAATTTAATCCATTAGCATAAGCAACAGACTAGATGCAACACCACAATGCTTTTGTAGTGAAGCCTTCGTGTGTGCATGTTTACCTGCAGGTACTCTGGGTTACTCCCACATTTAAAAAGCATGCATGTTAGGTTCATCAAAAACTCTCAACTGCCCATTGGTTGTTTGTCATGACCCCTCCGATTGGTTGATGACCAGTTCAGGGTGTTACCATTAGACTATATTGATGCGCGTATGTATTTTAAATATACTTTTTTAGAAGGGGGATCATATCTAACAATGGTATGTTACATTGGCAAACACATAGGATGATTTCTGTAACCTTCATTTCTCACACGTGAGGAATAATGACAACACACACATTTTGATTTTCATTATTTTTACTTATTCATCACACTACTCTACAGGCTGAAAGAGGTGATAGAATCATAGTACAGAATTGGAAAAAAAAATCTCATGGCAGTGCTATCCCCCCCAGCACTGCTCCACAATTTGATTAAAACATTTTTGGAACTTTTTTTTCCTCATGTTACTTAGGTAGAAAATGGGGGATAACATGGGTGCTAATAAAATGTAATGTAAAGTTATTTATGTCATGATGGCGACTTGAGTCAATTGTGGTTTGACATCTAATAAGGGATTGGTCCGTAGTAAGCGTTGTAGGCAGCGACGACTCCATCGGTATCCATCATTTGGTCGCAAGACACGTTGGACTCGCAGACTTCTCTCAGGCTGATTGAAGATATAGAAAATATACGCTATTCCAACATAGTCATTCCCCAAAGCTGCTTTGTCAAGCTATGTGTATGTGACTTTTCTAAGCCACCAATGCAAGTAGTGAGTATGATACTGTACCTCTCAACCTGGGTCAGGGTTAGCTCCACAGCTGGTCTTCTGGGTGGCACCACAGCAGCGGCCTGTGACCTGTCCATGAAAACTGCGGCACACCAAGCATATTTAAGCCAAAACTTTCCATATTGACAATCATGAAAAGACCTACTGAGCAAACAAACCAAATCATCATAAGACACTTCATCAATTACAGTGGAAAATAGTTTTCATTTGATGTTAAGATTCGTAGACACAAATAATGTCATCAAACAGCTATGAGACTAAAATGTGACCTTATGACCTTACCATGATGGCGGTAATTGTCACCGTTGTTGTAGCCATTACGGTCGCCGTTATCGTAGCGTCCGTTGTCACGTCCGTTGTCGTAGCGTCCGTTGTCACGTCCGTTGTCGTAGCGTCCGTTGTCGCGTCCGTTGTCGCCTCCGTTGTTGTAGCGACCGTTGTCACGTCCGTTGTCGTAGCGTCCGTTGTCACGTCCGTTGTCGTAACGTCCGTTGTCACGTCCGTTGTCGTGTCCGTTGTCGTAGCGGACGTTGTAATTACGGCGGTGGTCATCACGTTCGTGACGGTCTTCGTCGCGGTCATCACCATTGGAATCCATGGAGTCTGTGTAAAATACAAAACAAAATAATCCAGTCAAGCAAGATTAAAAAACAATTAGGTAGTAAGAAATAAATAAGAAAACGAATGAAAGGTTAATTAAAGACAAGATTTTGTCAAAGTGATATGCTTGGCCTAAAGTTTCTTTGTCAATGCTGATCTTCTGTAAAAAATGTCACAATACCTGTTAGATAATCAAAGACCAAACCTATATTTGTATTTCTTACCTGATGACAGACAGGCAAGAGCCAAGGAGGCAAAAACCAGGATGGCCAAAGTCTTCATCTTGAGTGTCAGGCAATGAGAAGGCTTGAAGATGGGAATGGCTCTGTTCTTCTATCTGCAAATGTATATACCAACAACTCGAATTTATAGACGTGGCGCTCACGATATGATTGGTTAGGGAATCATGTATCACACACACACACGCACAAACTCCAAATAGAAAAAAAAACATTAACTCTCACATAACTCTCCTGTTATGCCCCTGCAGGAAGAAGAAAACATTTCACCCACCCCCCAAATCACCTCAGTGACTACAAATAGTATCATTTGTCTATTAAATTGGAATATTCTAATTTATTCTATCCTAATTAACATGTTCCCTGGGGTCAACATGTGACCCCCGGTGCAGCATCGAGTACCCCAAGAGGGCCCCGCCCAACTATTTGAGAAGCCCTCCTCTAAATTAAGGCAAACATGAAATCTAACTGGATTAATTTGGATATTAGGTTTTTCCAAACACTATTTTCCTTCTTCTGAGTTTTTGTATCGCATATTTCTTGGTCCCAAAATGCTTGATGGGAATTTTTGTTTCTGTAAAATCATAATATGAGATTGCTGCAGAATTCTAATCTGCAGGATTGCGTTTAATTTCAGTGAAGACTTTGATGACGTGTCAGTGCGGTGATGCCTTAAGAGAATCTTCGGCCATATCGGATAGACTTGCTGCACTGTACTTAGAGGTCACATCAAAAGGCCCTTGGCACAAATAAAACCCAAGTTGTTGCATAATTCTTTAAATTTCAGTCTATGCAACTTATTATTAACTTACATCATTGGGCTGTAAAATCAGCAATGTGATTCTGAAGTCCAAGTCACTACCCCTTGCTAGTTACGTAATCTGGATGTAAAAACTCCAATTGCTTATTCTCTTTTGCTATTCTTGACAATCCCGCTTCTATTTGGATTAGATTCTGTATTGGTCTTGCTGAAATAACAGGATGTAATTTTCACCGTCTAGGTCAATGTTGGTCCTGGGCTATATTTTGGTGAATGACTTCAACTTCCTTTCAGTTCCATTTTGGGACATCTTGATTGGATCATTTGTGGGAGTCCAGAATACAAATTCATTAAAAGCTTTTTAGGCTTTGTGGTTGTATGTTATAGCAATAATCTGTCGCAGTCCTTTTATACTCCAATGAAAAGGCCAAAAGAAGATGAAGACGTGCATAAAATAAAATATTTTTATTTTCTCACTGACAGCAGAGCTGCGGGTGGATCATGAATAGTGATGATGTGCGGTTAAAGGAGTAAATGGTTAATATATATATATATTAGGAGCAAAACATGAACGCGCACATCTTAAGACGGGAAGATGTGATTGTTGGAGAAAGCCGTTCTTGCTCCACTTATACAAACAATGAAGCGTGAATAATGATGGGTTGTCATGTACGGGGGGGAATTCATCATAAAAATAATGACCACATCCAGAAGAGGCCATCATTATAATTTAAATCATATATAATAAGTCCCTGTTGAAATGTGTTTGTTGGAAACCGAATGTCGTGGAGATTTTTGCATTGGTTGGTTGACTGTTATTTGTGCACGGGGGGGGGGTGTTTAATATCGACGAGCTGAAGATGGTCTCCTCTGCTGTGAAACGCGGCTCCCAATACTCGGCTCTGGAACGCGGGTCCCAAAGTATCTCCGATAGGCCACCTGGTAACCATGGTGATAGGCGAAGTAGCGGCAGGGAGAGTAATCCTCGCAGGTCTCCGCACGTCTCTCTGCAGGAGTCTTTACCCTCCGACTGAGGAGAGAGGCGTTGCGGGTTATTTTTATTTTTTTTCCAAGTCTTTCCTTCCTGCTTTAATGACTGCCACTGATCTTAATGTGCTCGTTACCTCATAAAGTAACTGTTGTAACCGTTTCCTCTGGGTAAATTGTATACGGTGTGTCTCTGTGGCGTGATGAAGGAATTGGCTCGTCTCGGAGCCACAAACACATCTGAAACCACGAGGTTTGTCATTTAAGGTAAAAATAACATTTCACTCAAGTCGGACAAGCTTTGGAAGTAACATTTTGAATTCATTTCCAGCACGAGTGAAATGCAACTGATTTTTAAGCCTCTGAGCATTGATTTACCTTCACTGGATTCTGTGCTTTCATTGGAGTCTATTAGAAAAGACATGGGACAATATTAATTATAAATTCTTAGTGGATATACGGTGAAGAGGTGAGTATCGTACCTGAATTTGACCGGGCAGTTCTCCTTCCGTCAAGAGAGACACACAGTGAGAGCAGAGCACAGAGTGCAAGAAGTTGAAGAAGGCTCCTCATCTTTGGGACTCTTGTCTTGGCCTGGAACATAGGAAAATGTTATTTACGGGGGTCAGAATCTTTTCCAATTGCTTTTTTTTTAACCAGTAATCGATTTGATCTGACTTCAGAGCGTCCCTCAAAAACTTCTGCCAGTGTATCTGCATTCTATAGCACGCATCATATATAAACTTCTTTTCCCACGCAGTTGAAATGTCTAAATGGCATAAATATAACCTAAGTTGTATTTATAAAAACCAGGCTGAAAACCCTCAAAGCAAGAGCCAATCCACAAGAAGGGTTTTGGAGTTCAAAATTCTATTTGTGAGGAAGAACCATAAAACAGCACTTGGTGTTTATCGCCGCCACTACCAACTGGAGGAGAAATAGATTATGGTAATAAAAAAAAAAAAAGTTTGCACACACACACACAGTCATCGTGTACAGTCGATTTGTCCGTCAAGGAGTTTCAGTGAAATCTGCAGTTCCTGTACGAAGAAAATTATTTGTGTGTTTCTTCTTTTTTTCCCTGTATTCTCATGCAGGAGCTTTTCCTCCCTCCTTCTCTGGGATTTGGATAAGCTTCAGCAGCCTCCCCTTTTTCACTGTCAATAGATGCTTTCATGATAGTGAGCACACCCACCCACCCACGGGATGGTTACACACACTCCGAATGTTTATAACACCAACCCCTCAAGCATATCTTGGCCTCACTTAAAAAGCCACAGTGGGCACAGAAACAGCAAAGTCTGCAGGCCAAGGTTGAAAAAGACACCACATGTTTGCGCATGTGTGTTTGGAATTGCTGACAACGGTGTTTGCGGAATTTAACAGTCATTTAATTCTTCACAGGTGAATTTCGGGTTCCATAAAAGTCTGCTTGTAGTTCAAATGTGTCCACCTCAATGGAAAATTGAAACTCATTTTGCAATATTACAAAATGCGGAGCAGAAATGGATTTTCTTGATATAAAAAGTCAACAAAAACAAAGAAATACCAAAACAGCAAGAAAAATATTAGTCACAAATAAGACCGGGAATTAATTCAAATATATTCTGTAATGTACTCACCTTGGATTAAGTATGGAGAGGCGATATCAGTCTATTTTTCCTGAGGAATAATTCCTAATTCCTCAGAGCAAGTCTTATATACTTACCTCTCCTCCCTCCACCCTTTCACTTCACCCACCGACTCCCTCCCCAATTGCCCTCTCTCCTCCCTCCTCATATGTATCAACCCTCTTTTTTTTTTTCCATCATTTATTCAGACCAGAGTATTAGCTCACTCGCTCCCCAACTCCCATAATTCACCAGTACAGTTGGGAAGAAAAACACTCAGAGGGGGAAGAAAAAAAATAGAAGCAGGTTAGAATGAAGGCCGGCCTGGCGAGAAGAACATTAAACCTGGCTCATCGCAGGTATATGATAATATTCGCTCGACAGCACGACAGCAAATTATACTCGTCACCACTCACTCCACTTTTAGGCCCCGTAATTCACATGTGGGAAGGCATGGGCAGCAATTTTTGATGATGGAGTGATTCAGAAAGCAAGCCACCAAAGATCTACTTGGAGGTGGGTGGGGGGGGATTTTGGAAAAGTTCCTTTACATTCATGAAGGAACGATGTGTTCTCATACTGGCACTGATGTCTGTGATTGTCAATAAACCACAAACGTCACTTCGTTTTGGAAAAAAAAAGATCTCACTGATTTATTGCTTATTTGTGAACATGTCGGAGGTGTCAAAACGTTTCTGCGGTAGCTTCACAGCCAAGTGCACCAACATCTCAACGGTCCAATTACGCTGAGGTCGATGCAGGAGTTAAGATTATGGTGTATATCTGAGAGTTATGTAACGCCAAATCACATTTGGCTCGAGGAGAATCGCTGAGCCAGAGCCGAGCGCTGCCAACAGTAAACAAACGAGAATAGGAGACCCAGGCCATGCCAAGGAGACGCAGACGGCCAGATCAACATTAGGATGGAGATAAAGGTTGCAGAATTTATGAGGAGGGGCTCCGATCGAGATGATTTTGGATCGCTCGAGTTGTGTTTTGACTCATATGTTGACTCTGGAATCACTGAGTTGATCATTGCCCAGTCAAAATATCGAATATCCAAGTTCAACTCTTCTGAGGGGAAAAGGGCAAGTACTGAGAATCGATCGAAGTTTTCATAATAATAATGAAAAATAAATAAATAAATAAATAAAATAATAAAATAAGTTTGCCAATTATGTCGCCCTCAGTGACGTTTAAAAAAAAATATCTTATACAAGCAATAACAACATCTAAGTTTCCTATGCCATATTAAAGGCTGGGCCCATTTAATTCAATTAGTTAGCGTCAGTTTAAGTTTTGATTTAAAAGCATAGGCGTGGGTTGATTGATTGTTTAGAGCCAAGCGACAGTCAGATTAATGAGAATTAATCAACTGGAAATAATGGGAGGTGGCCTCCACACCCACGCATGACTAACAGTACACAATTGTAAAAAAAACAAAAACACATCTATTTTTATTGGAATTATGTCATGACTTTTTCAGAATTTTGTGCTGTTTGTTTGCTGTGGTTTCTTTTTCCATTGCAGTTTGTTATTTTGTCGGATTATGTAAAAACAAACTTTTTTTCTTCTTCTTAATTCTCCAGTGAATAATGCATTGCTCTAGATGACACCAAGTGTGAACAAGACGAGGAGTATAGAAAACGTATGTTTGTGCATGCAACTTTTTCTCCATATATTTTTATTTTGATGGAACCTTAAAACAAGTCAATAGATGCCAAGCCAGGAGGCCTGCAGCTTCTCGTGGTTGCACCCCTTCAAGGCCTCACACCTGGCCTCCAGCAATAAGCCACAGCTTGCACCCACACAGTCAACTGGGCAGATTCGGAGCAGAGCCGTCCGTTTCAAGTGTGTTCCTCAGACATTTCCGTTCCTTGCAAACCGTCTGGGCATCCCTCTGAGCCCGCCCACTGCCTCGTCTGGCCTTCAAAGCCGCTTCAGTGTTCGCTAGCCTCGTTGCCACCTCACAGTCATCCTACAGAGTTTGGCTGTTGGAGCACAGGCTGCTTTCCAAATCTTTATCACGATCACTGGCTGGGACTCTTATCTTCTTATGCTGTCTACCAGAGTGTTCCTGAACTTTCCACTCTGCCCACGTTCCAGTTTTTACGTAATCCGGATGATCTCAAGCAAGCATAAGCATTCATATTAATTTACTGCTACTCTTTCGGCTAATTGTTTAAATCATTGCCGATTTAATACTTTTACATTCTGCAAGAAGAGCAAAGGTGAGCTTATGGTTAGCGAGCAGAAAGGTGGTCACCACCCACAACGGCGCAAACACCCTTTTTAAATTGCTCACAGCACAACATATTAGGGCATATTTTGCTAATGTCTGTAAAAACAGAGAGACATCATCCAACTTGTCTGGGCTGGCTTGTTTCCTCAGGTGGCCAAGCAGGTGAACCTCAAAGTGCTTGGCTGGTTCAAGCAAACACAAAAATTACGCAACAGTTGCTATGTATGGAGACATTTTGGCCTGCTATTTTTACCACTTATTTTTTTAAATGTTCTTTGCAGGTATTCACCCAAAAAAAAAAAAAAAAAGAATTCAAAAACACTGAAAAAAGTGAGTGACTCAGATAGCCGATGAAAATAAGTGGTGATGTCATCATGTTGCCTGAGCGCGCCAGTTCATAGCATGATGGAAGTTCCGGGCCAGACTGGATGAAGGACAGACGTTACGCACCACTGTCCGCCTTTGGGAGCCTTTTGGTGGTTGCGTTGTCTCACGGCTGTAAATATTGCCGGCTGTATGTCAACATCAACATGTTGTATTTGACTTGTCTTATTTTCGTTTAATGCAATGCAATTATATATCTATATTGTAGCTGGGAGTTATAAAATATATAAAAAGTATGTATATGTGTTACTCAATTATCTGGAAAGTTTATCTTCATTAGAATTGCTGAGAAGGTGAGGTAAAAAAGAGCGTTTGCGCCGTTGTGGGCGTGAACACACGTGCATTGTAATAATTAGATTATTCATTGGTGAATTAAACAGTGCTGTGCTGTTATGATGTCAGACTATACTTTATAAGTATTTAAAAATATGGAGGTTTTTTGTTGCAGGCTTCATTTACACATCAAGAATTAGCTTTTGAAAATATGACGAATATTTAATTGACTCCACTAAGACTAATATATGATTTAGCTTCTGCTTTCTCTTTGAAAAAAGGGAGTTTTTTCATCACTAATGTTGCCAAGAGCTTGCTCATCCATTTATGTGTCGCTAAAATTGGGTGTAGTGGTCTACGGTTTGAACGGTTCAAAAGATAAGTTGTTTTATTTGGGGAAAAAACAAGGAGGAAAAACCCTGCGTTGTCAGAAATGATTTAAAATGTTTGCGCTCATCAATACCGCAATCACCGTCCCCAATTTGCAGACTTTGTGTTCCACTCAAGGCTGCCAAAGATACGTACTGAGGTTGTCTAACACCTCGTAGTCGCAAATCTTTCAAATTGTCAAGTGGAGTGCCGGGGGGGGGGGGGGGGGGGGGGGGGGGGGGGACGAGGCAGCTGCTTGGATGCTTCCCTGTCGCTTCTAACCTTGTAAACAAACTCTTGCAGCCAACCTCTTGCAGAAATAGGCCATCACATAAAAAAAACATATAATCCCAGTTAGGAAATAGATTGCACTCACACAAAAGAATCGTATAAGGATGAATTTGGAGTTATTCTTTTATGAGGTTTCACAAGATTGAGTGTGTGGGATCCAGATGGATGTCGAACATATAACCCTAAAATTGTTCACATTGTGTGACTTGGAAGTGTTTTTTTTAATTTTTTTTTATTGACTTCCTTGTGCATGAATCCACAATGCCACAAGTGCTAGATTGTTCTTTTCACACTTTGCCCTAATTTGAAGGTCCCACCAGGACATTTAACACGTCTTCAAAGTGTCAATCAAGGTTATTTCAGAAAAAAATGCAGTGCCTCTCAATGTATACAATTTGATCTAAATAAAAATAATTAGTAGTTAAGATCAAATTCTGTTAGAATAATTTTAAATAAATACAAATATTTTAGAGAAGAAAAATCAAATTCCAATCGATTTTGGTGGAGATATAGTGCAATAAAAATGAGTGATATTGCATCAAAACGTTTTATTTTCCACCATGCCAAAGTGCAGTTGCAAAAGAAAATGTTTTCAAACTACATTTTGAAATACCAAAATACACAGGGCATTAAAAATTCATAAATTCAAACTGTCTTGCTGACGTTTTGCATAATAAACCCTTTCTTTGTCTTAAAAACATACTTGTTTTTGTTTGCTTTTCTGAGGCCATTCCAGGACAAAGGAAACCCTAAAATATCACTGGCTAAAATTAAACGAAGAATTTCACACAAAGTATATTGTTTACCATCGAAAACGCTGCATGTCAAATGAGTAAAGTGTCTCTCTGCAGAAGTCGGGATGGATCGGCTGCGGCTCACCCTTGACCCTCCCGAGGACAACATTGACGTTGGGACATGCGTGTGTACGTGAGAATGTTTGCCGTCCTGTTGCCGCATAGCTTAGCTGAAAATTCACAGAACTGCACCATCCAAGTTTTTTTTCCTATTTTTTTGTGGTACCTTCTATTTACCTTGGTGCCTGACTTCTCTTCTGTACGGCCAACTCTAACAACGTGAGCTGCAGCATACGCGAGGCTGCACCCACCTAGCCGGCTCGGAATGTCACACACGCTTGTAAACATTCACAAAGTACAGCATCAGAAATCATTCATAAACAAACGGCCACAGACTGCGGCGTAGGTGCCAGGTAGGGAGGGGGGCACAATACTTTTGGGCCGATTACACAATTGGTACACAAATATTGTAGTTATTTGGGGGACATTGGAAGTATAGTAATTGACTCAGCTGACTTGAATGCAGCGGTGGAGCAACACATGTAAACAGATAATGTAGCACTTTGGCGTCAGTTTCAGTCACCAGCAGGGGGCGACACTGCATAACATGTTTGCCTCATTGGGTGTCTGAAAACTAGGGGATTATTCTTAATCCTTAATTAAAATACCTTTTGACTCGACTTCCACTTTAAGATTAAGGTTTACTTCAAGAGACTACAATATTTTTTTATTCACAAACCATGAAAACCTTTTGAGGGCATTTTTATACTCAATATACTTGCACAATAAAAGTTATATTTTCTTCTAAAAAATTTATATTTACACCATATATCATATTGATTAGCCACATTTTATTGAAGTCCAAAAAAATGGAGATGTGCTAACTGTAGAAAAAAATTCTTTCGCCATCCCAAAGTCTGAAAATTCAATTATTAAATGAAAGTGCGTTTCAACACTTTCTCGTATATTCATGAGGCCTAAAATCACTCGCGTGGTCCGTGTTTTATGTGATACTTAGGTGCATTATATTTTGGAGGACTTCCCTCGCAAACTTTTTTTTCTTCCTCCATCTTTCTATAATCTTATTGTTTGCTTATCCCAAATCTGCAAGCAAACGATGCAGTTGCTGCGCTCCTTTTGTCTTGGCTATGCATCACTGCTCATTATCCGCCATTTTGGACTGGACATCACATGCTTTTGGTAAACTAAACTTAAACCTACAGTGCGGCTTTGAGCTGACTCGGCACAGCCAGATAAGGAATCAAAGTAGGTCGTTAAGTTTGAATGGGAAAAAAAAACCCACGTTTGAAACAATGTGAGCCAAACTTAATTTGTAATTCTGGTCTTAGGATACAATTTATGCTCTGCCACTCAAATTTCCACTTGTCACTCTGTTTGATGACTTGTTCTGGATCGGGATCATCAAGTCTATTGCTTTGCCTTGAACTATCGTTTTGAAACGTCTTCTCGCTCAGTCTTTTTCATATTGTGGTTGTCAAAAGCGGTGGCGGTAATCACAGATTTGCTGGCCGCTAACACAACAGGCTAAGCGCATGGACTGCAGCTGACCGATGACACGCAGGCAAGGCAGGCAGGCAGGCAACGAGCGACACGAGGCCCTGACACCTGCAAACGCATTTACACAAATGCACACATGCTTTACAAGACTGTTCAAGAACTTTATATTGCCGTACGTTCATCTGCTGAGGTCTAACCCAAACCGCCGCTTGCAAAATGCCAGCTAACCCTTAACTGTGCATACCAGACAGCTCGGAATAAAATGAGCGGTTTTTGTGGGGGAGTGTGTGGGGATGTGTGGGGGTGTAGGATGGCTTTTCTTGTTCTAAACCAGTCTAAACTGAGTCTTGCTACTAAAATAAAGAGATTTACACGACAGTGACCGGGCCGCTGAATTTTATTATGTCTTGGATTTTGGCGTTTATGTTCATGCGTGACCTTGATGAGGACAAGTGCGATAGAAAATGCATAGAATGTATGTTGACGATTTGCATGCTGTGAATGACGACACGTCATCGGGACTCCAATTTTTTTTTTCCCTCAGACCACTTTGAACTCGTCCAACTTTATTAGACATGCTAAAAATAATCAAGCAGGCAATTATAAATCTGATATTTTAGCTATTTTTTTATTTAAGTATTTATTAATTAATTTATTTTTATTTTTTTTTAGTTAAAATTGAACACCTGTTAAAGGTGATAAGGGCATTTTGGGATTCTTTATGATTTTGGGGTGGACCGCAGCCCTTTATCCTATTACAATACATCCGCCCCTGGCGGCTAGAATATAGACTGCAACATGTATCGAATAATTGTTTGTCCTTATGTGCTCTGGGATTGACCGGTGACCAATCCAGAATGGACTCCACCTTTCACCCAAATTCAACTGTGGATCTATTGTGAAATCTTCATCATTCTTTTTTTCCTCCTTGGCCTTTAAATGCCTAGAATTGTACAGATATGTTGCGCAGAAACAATTGTCTCAGGTTTTACCAGTAAATCCCATTTCTGTGAATCCATCCATCCATCCATCCATTTTCTGAACCGCCCGAATCAAGTGGTGCAGACAAGTGGAAGTCCACACCACCAGCTCCCAAAACCACATTTGATATTCCTAGCTGCCTGCGGCACAATGTTTGCACGATGTTCAAGTGTCATCAAGTGCATGGCAGTGTGGAAGCCCCACTGACGTGTCCTCTTTTGCCCCCACCGCCACAGACTTGGACTTAGAAACTGGTCTAGGAAAGCCTGCCTACTAGGCCACACTGTGACGCTAATCTGCCACCTGCTGGTGATAAACCATAGTCAAATTTTGGGGAATTTTTGGAAATATAAATACTGTTTATTGTATTACAAATTTATTTATTTATTTATTGCTTGAATTAAATACATCAGATGAGGACATTATTTGTTTTAATTATTATTATTTTTTTTTTTAATCAATTTTTTTTAGCACAGTGACCTTCATATTTTGCACACTTTATAACATTCCAACAATTATCTCCAAGAAAGCAATCTCTTCATGGATGGATGCTTTCTGAAGACTCTTGAGCACACACTGAGTGCTGCGAGTGTGGATGAGAGTCTCACTGCTGACTGCGTTTCTATCTGGAGCTTTCCTGACCTCTTGCTGACTGCCTGAGAGCTGCCAGCCAGGACTCGTAATGAGATATTTGCTCCGACAGACGGGGCAAAATGGGCAGCAGTGCAAAGTGCTATTACCTCATCTTCCATTGCTCTTTTCTCTGCTCACTTGTAAAGATTGAATTTCCTTTGCTTGATATCTGCTCTGTATTGCTCATTCCCTTTTTTTCTTTCGTCATCTTTTTCCTAGTCACCCTCCAATCTCCCTCACTCTCTCAGAATTTGCTCGGCCACTGTGTTGCTTTAAATGACACCAGCGGGAATGGGAATATTGAAATTGCAGCTAGGTCCCACGTGCGACTGGGAAGTGATTGTCTTCATTTCCAAAAACTCTTGCATGGCCTGCTGCTATCACGACTATATCTGGATAGAAAAGAAACAAAGTCATCCCAATAGCCCAATTTGGACTTTGCAGGAATTCACTGTATATATCAGTGCTAAAAGTGTTTCATTTATTTACATTTAAAAACTAAACTCACAAATGTCCCCACAAATGAGCTCCTGCTCTCTCGCGCTGCGTGATGGTGTTTATAGCCTGGAGTCACAACATTACATTAGATGTGCAATCATTGGCTTCTGGGGCTTTAGTGGCTGCTTGAGTATTGTGTTACGTAGTAATGAGTACATTACGACTAATGGGAACTCGCACGCGCGCCAAAAGAGCAAAACAAACCCTGCTGCTGCAGTAATGCCCTAAAAATAGCAAAATGGAAGGGACAGAGTGAATAATAGAAAGAAAGGTGACCGCTTCCTTCCACGGACGCCTCAAAGTCATCCCCAAAGCTGAAAATGTTCCTCAGTGGGACCTCTGCAAAGCCTCTGAGCACTTGTCACAGCGAATAACCTTTTGCTTACTCACTTCTCCCCTCTAACTCGACTTGCTCGCTTTCTTTAATCCCCTCTCGCTTTCTCCACTGCCTCCGTGCGCCATTAATCCATTCTTTATCTGCAGCGTTCCCATTTTTCTTTTCCCCTTCGGCTGCCTCGATGTGGGCTTGCTGTGTCGTGGAATGATTCGCAAGCAATGTTGATGTGATTTACATATTCACCGGACTCGGAAAAAACTTTAAAACTATCCGCATGCTGGAAAATGAATTAAACATACTTTTTTTATACTGGTTGCCCACATTGGGCTCAGGTAAATTAATAAATTGGTCATGTTTTGGCTGACTCACTAAGCCGCGCCCCTCAAAGGCTGAAAAAAAAAAAATCTAATTCAAATGCTAATTCCTGTTGTCTCACATGGACGTTTTTTTAATAATGCATGAATAAATGCAGACCATTTGATGCATTGGAAATTGTAGTCCGAATGTTGTGGCTTGTTTGTTTATGTCATCACTGGCCTCCACTAATTGCAGTCAAGTGTGTTTCCATTGCTTTGGTGCCAGTTGAAGCAAGTTCCTCCTCCGCACTGCTGTTTTTTTTTTTTTTCCTCATGACAAATGTCATGCTCCCTGATTTAGGAATATCCAATTAGTCTCCCCCTCTGAGATGAGAACGCTCGCCACTCCAATCTAGTAAGAGCGCTTGGTTAATTCTAATGGGATCCAAAACCTAGATTACAGTTCCCACACACTACTCAGAACATAATTTGTGTACAGCACAGTTTGTTCCAAAAATGATCCATTTACTACAAGAATGAAGCAACTGACAATTAAAAAAAGCCAAAATGTTTGAATTATTTACTTTTTTATCTTTGTAGTGAATGCTAGAGTGAAGAATATTTCTAACCTGTGCATTCTGAAACACAGTAATGTATGCATTCATGAATATATTCAAACAGCGAATGACATACGACAAGAAAAAAATATGCACATAATATAATTCAGCTCAGAATGGGAAAGTAGCTACAGACCTGGAGGAAGGTTCTCATTTTATTTTTTTCCACTTGGATGCAGTTAAGACTTGACCTGAGATAATTTATCCCCCCCCCAAAAAAAAAAACAGTTTGATAGCTTGAACTAAAACTTGATATTTTTTACACAGTAATAATTTATTCAGGAGATTAAAAAGGGTGATTTCGGGAGGGATCATAAATTATTTTATTTGAATAATTTAGCAAAAGCAACATGGATTTTTACCCCCAAGGAAAAGACACCTTAAATTCAAAATGCATAATTTTGCTTTTTAATGGATTGCACATAAAACAATAGTGTCTTGATTTCACGTTAAATAATCTAAATGTATAAATTGCCTTGCCTGAATAAATACATTCTCTAAATCAGCTTTTCATGGAATGCTAATTTTGCCACATAGTTGACAGAGCAAACATTGACGCAACAAAGGCCACTAAGGTCTTAACAGTAGTGGAAAATGTTTGACGAGCCACTCATGACGACAACACAATGAGATTCAGGGCAATCCCAGGCTCCGTAAAACTCTTACATCACTCTGACACACAAAGGAAAAAGCACAACTTCCAAATGTAAACCTAACTGAGCCCTTACAATGGTTAAGAAATCTTATTAAGTGATTTAACACAGAAGGTGTTGTGAAAGCAAAAGTAGCCGCACCAAATCAATGCATAGATGTCCTGAAATTAATTATTATCAACTGCATATTAAGCAAATTTGGAAATTTTTATAATAGATTCAACCCAAAAAGACATTACAATAATTGAATGTTCAAGCTGAACTGATAAAACATTGTGCACTTGGCAGAGCAGCAAAGAAATTCCTAATTTGTTTCTTTCAGTAAGAAAAAAAAATCCAAATTGCATTTCAATAATTGATGTGATTGAATTTAAAGGTGAGTATGCGCTGAACATGTACAAAAAAGCTTTATGTCCTCAGGCAAGGATTTTGGCTGGCATTTTAATATCTCGTTTGTATGCAAATGCAAAGACAACAATGGTCTGTTTATGAATAATATATTGTCGTGCAGAATGGCCACAACGTGGGATATTACAGAAAAAATTGACGGCGGTGTAATAATATGAAAGGTCGACGTGGTACTTGATAAGCACTCATGGGCCTATTTTTTATTTATTTTTTTAAATTAGGTACAATCAATACAACAAAGCCCAGTACAAGCAGAATAATAAAAAGCTTGACAAATTCAGGCATAATTTGTTGACTGGGTTCCTGTATAGTGCTTTTTGTATTGCATTCAAGGAGGCCAAGAAATTTTGAAACAAGGTTGCATGACGCTAAACGAACTCTCTCAAGTGTCCAGCGCAATAATTCAAACTCAGAGCAGACAGTCTGAGCTCTTGAGCTCTTTGCTCCAGATGGCTCCAAGACCACCTTCTTGTTTGTCTAAGTAGGTTTCAAGGAAGCAAAGCGTTGGATGCAAGTACCTAACCATAAGCTTGATATCATGTAAAGGAAATTATAAACATGTGCCTGTGTAAGAGTCCAGCATTCTATAAATACTATGAGATTATGCGTGTTTATCATCAAATGTTTTGTGGTAAAATCCAAGACTTTCATGTCTGAGAGAGTTAGTCATTTCAAAATATTTATGTGCCATAAAATGAGAGTCCGGTACTTCAGATGCACCATAATATGTTCACACACCATTAAAAGGCAAGCATTTTTTTTTTTAAGGCGTCAGTCGGAACCTCAGTGCATTCCACAGATAAAATGTTTGTTTGCGTTCACACACTCATATTGAGAAACTTCTTGAATGAACATTCTGTACTTGTTGTTCAGAGCTGACCGGGACTTCTTGCTGCCTCACACATAGACATAATAAAAAAAATAAGATCCCGCAAGTAATCAATAAATAAAAAATAAATAAATAACAAATTTAAAAAAAAAAAAAACATGAAAAAACAGACCAGGGTAGGTCCTCTTGTGCTATTTTCCTGTTGCCAGGCGCCCGCGTTAATCTAGCGGTAATTAAAAGTATTAGCGTGTTTGTGCGACTGACCTATTGACCTACAACAGAGACCCCGACACGGCATATATGATTAATAGTCACCAAATACAGTATTAAAACATGAACTACAGTATTTATTATTTCCTATCGCCACTAACTAAGCATCCACACAATTTCAAATTTAATATTTCTTTATGCAGGATAAGTATATTTGCATTCCCTGTGTCTACTAGATATGAAGAAGTGGTGCTTCCTGGCTCCTGACCTTTAGAATGAAGATCCAGTTAGCACATGTCGAGGCGTGTGCTAGTGTTAAAGAGGGCAATGCTTTCCGCTCTGCGCCCTACATGAAGATAAAGAGGCTTAGCCATTGTCTTGGCCTCGTTTGGGAGCAGACAACCAGGTAAAAAAAATAAAAAATATCTAAAAATGTAAGTCCAGAGTTTTTTTTTTTTTGACAGCATATTTTCCTCTATGAACATACACGGGTAATATGTTTCGATAATTCCCTCAACATTGTCCATACGGTATAAATATTGATATTTTAATTTGAAAAGTCAAACTATTTATTCGAGTTGTCACACAAAAATATAACTTCCACTAAAGACGTCAGAAACGTCAATGTGTCTTTTAATTAGATTGTTGTGTTGTTATGAAGTCAATTAAGCGTAAACCCAAATATTTCTTCACATGTGGAAGGTCAGAAATGAACAACAACAAGCACATGGGAGCTCATCCGAGCACATGGGAGCTCAATCGAACACATGGAGCAGAAACGCGACCAGAAGCTTCTTCTCCCCCACCTCCTCTCCATAAATCTCTTGTCAAGCGCACTGAGGTTTTAGAAGGATCAACCTGATGGAATCCTTCCAGATTGACCTCTGACTTGTGTATGCACACAGCAAGGCCCGAGGGAGTGCCGCAGGAGATAAAATGACCTTAGGGGACCACGTGACTGGAAAGAAGTGTCTGAAGGGATTAGTGATGAAGATATAAAAGCACGGCGCCGATAGCAAATGTCACAGACAGAAGCAGGAGAAGGAGGAGGAGAGATCAGTGGTGGCCTCTTGGGATATTTCCAACAGGTGAGGACTAACAATGATGCTTTTGAACTTGCTCAACCTAGATTGGTACAATTTGTAATATATATATCGTTTAATTGGTAGCGATAATTTAGCAAGGCAAACATGGAATAGGATTGACCTGAGCAACAGATGGCTCTTCAATCACTCCATCTTCACATCATCTAGAAGCTGAAGTGACTCGTGTGTGTGCTGTGTTACATAACCAATAAAAAGGGATTTAACACTGCAATCATAAATGAATCCAAATTATCATATGTTGACGTGAAATCGTAAATTGTGCGGTTAACGAAGCGGACGGTCTGCATCCTTGTTATCGAGGAAGGGCAATTAGTTTGCAGTGGATCAAAAGGGGGGATTAGAGCAAATCTGGTAGTTTAAACCCATCTGCATAATCTGTGCAGATTAGTGCAGAGACGCTAACAGGATTATTAGCAGCAGGGCAGCAGGCAGAAAGAGAAGAAGCCACGAGACCTGATCTTTTGATTTTTTTTTTTTTTAGAGAACAATGAACGGCGGCCCACCGGCAGGAAGCGCCCTGGCCCCTGGCGGAAACACTGGCCCAACTACACCCAAGAAAGGCCCGCCCAAATTCAAGCAGAGGCAAACTCGTACATTCAAGAGCAAGGCCCCCAAACCAGGCCAGAAGGGGTAAATACAAAATTCATTCCATCTTGCCCTTTAACTCATTCATTCACTGCCAACTTGACGTCTATCGACTGAGTTAAAGTTAAATACAACAGAAAGAGAAGCATTCCCGCTAACGTGTCCCTCATTTGCAGCTTCGGTGACGACATCCCCGGCATGGAGGGTCTCGGCACAGACATCACAGTCGTGTGCCCATGGGAAGCCTTTGGCGACATGGAGCTCAGCGACTTGGCCAAATACGGCATCATTTAAAGCCGCTCTCTTCCCTCCCTCCGTCGCTTCTCGGCTCGGCTCGTCGGGATAAGGCGGCCGGGCGTCCCCCTTAATGCCCTTCTCGTCATCTACCTCCGGCCTCGCTCCACTGAGTGGAGAGGGAGCTTAATCATGCTCTTATTCATTTTTTTATATATGATTATACATATCATACTGTTTACAGTATATAATACGCTTGAAAGATTGACGAGAACATTTCACGCTCCCTTTTCCGATCTGATCTTCCATGTATTACAGCGGCCCACCCACCCCAACCCTTGCCAAAGAACCCGAAGAAAAACTAGCTTGATTTGCTTCTAGCGGTTGAATCGAATGTAAATACTTTGTAACGTATCTCCTGTGGTTCCCTTTTTTTATTCCTTTGCTATTGCTGCGTTGTGCGACTTCACTGTAACCATCATGGAGAGTATGCAGGACGCTGTAGCGGTGAACATTGCAATGCACCTTCAGATGTTCTCTTCCTTCCGCTATAGAGACGATCAACACTGCAAGTGAACTACTTGTCCGAATAGTTGCATTAAATTGCTTTCTTTACACAACTCACTATGTTCTTTTCTTGTTATTTATAGAGCACTTTAAAACAATTACTGGTGCATACAAAGTGGAGCAAATATACTACAACACAGGAAAAAAAGTCTTATACTAAGTAAAGAAAATATATATACCTAAATATATATAAATATAAAAAATAATGTACTATAAATAAATATGAATATAAAACATAAATGCCCCCCAAAGCCTCAGTCTGCGTCATGTCTTTTCAAGGTCTTAACTGTAATTAATCACTAAAACAACATGGCAACTTCAGTGAGTAATCAAAAGCAAACTTTCCCACATTTGCGTTGCTATGGTTACGTTTGCTTTTCAAAATAAAGCTCAGCCCTCCGGATCAAAGAACTCAACTGTTTTGGGAACGCGTCAGGAAAAAGAGCGACACAATAAAGGGATGATAAAAATAGAAGTCGTAAATAGTTAGAAACAACCCCAAAAGCTATTTACGGTGTTACACGCTAGTTCTGTATACGATTGAACGAATTTGGATGAAGCTAGGATTGACGAGGACACACCCGCTAACATCCCGACTTGTCTTAACACGAGTTAAAAGCTTACGTATGGGCTTGCCCGAAAAGAACAGCTCTCATTTATTGACACAGCAGAGACCCTCCAGCTAATTTCATCACTCTCAGCTATTGTTGCTGTCGTGACAGCGTAACCATGGCGACAACTCAGTCCCCCCTGTCCCCGCTCTTTGGTCAGGTCGAGAGCAGAATCATGCTTGTGGAATTCCACTTGGTCTAGAGAGAGCGCAGTTATCGGCAAGCATGATTCAAATTCCTGTGGGGGAGCAGGAAAACTAGGGAGGAGTAAACTCTCCCTTTGTGTGTGTGTGTCGTTCAGGTGTGTGAACCCCACCTATAGAAGGTAGGAAAGTGTGAGAAGGGATGCAGGAGACGTCCACGTGGCTACACATCGAGTCCATCCATGCATCAGCGGTGAGTGTCGCGACAAAACTGAGTCTGTGCTAAGGATTTGTGGTAAGTGCCAGTTTTGCTATTTCAGCATAAATTGAAATTCAAATATACAATTCCGTATATACGGATAATCATCTTTGATCAACACATCATAAACATTTGTTGAGGTCGGACTTGGCGATGATGTTTGTGTGTTTTTACCGTGGTTACTAACAAACATATGTGAATGGTCGTTTGTCCACGTGTGGCCTGGGATTGACTGGCGACCATTTTGGGGGGGTTTACTGACCCCCCAAATGTGGTCAGACGCTATAAAAAAATCGATTTTTTTCATTAACTTGGATTCAACCCATCCCATTTTCTTTTTCACAATCCAAAAAAAAAACAATGGCCTGATCAAACTGGTTCATATCAATCCACCGTTGATGCAAATAAAGACATTATTTAAATATGCCAATGAAACAATGGCTGCCTTATGTGCCAGCGGGAAGTGATACTCCTCTACCGACTTATCTTTCACTGCACTGCAAAACAAATTTCATTGACTCACCCCGCTGTCTCATTTTGGAGGCGAGTCAATAGAGTTCGTTTTCCGTTCTCACACGAAACGGGCGTAATCCCGTGTCGTGGCCCTCGCTCAAACCTCTTTTCCTTGTTCGGACATGTTTATGTTTTCTTTCCACTCAACTGTCAAGTCGTCTACCGCGCCAAGTCGGCGTGATGACAATGAGACACACCTCTTTGTGAATCAATAAATGAATCGATTGGACAGCGCACGATTAATTCAAAGCGGGAGCGGCTCATTTGGTGCCCCAAAGGTCAATGACATCACGCTTTAACGACTTTGATGTGGGAGAAACCCATCAAACGCCTTTGGGAATGAACAAGGAGGAGATTGCGAGCTGGGCTTTCTTGAGTTTAGAGGCTTTTTTCTTTTCCTTCAAGTTCTGAGCTGTTGCTTTGGATTGAGTTAATTGAAAAAAGGAAAAAAGAAAAACGCAATAGTTGCTGATGTAAATACACTGAGCGGCCATTTTGTCTCAACAACGTTTGTTTTTCACATATTCAAGGACACATAAGGAGGAACCAAATTCCTGGTGTGCACTTCCAAAATGAGTCCAGCCTTTTCACCTGAAGATCACAAGTTGGCCTTTCCACTCCTCTTCCTCCTCCACATCCCTTTCACATGTTCATCTCAGTCATCGGCAACAAGCAACATCATCAATGGGAGTTCTTCGGCAAACTCCACCAAGGCTATTCCGGGCTGCCGCCCAGGACTAGAACCTGCCTATAGGTACTTGTGTGACCGCAGAGCCATGTGGGGCATCATTCTGGAGACCCTGGCCTCTGCCGGCTTCCTCTTCAGTATGTTCCTCCTGCTGGGCCTCCATATCTGGTCCCTGTGGATTTGCATCTCCTTACGGCAGCAACGCAGCCACATAGGAGGAACGGTGGCCTGCATGTCCATGTTCTTGTTGGCCACTGGTGGCATCTTTGCCATCACCTTCCCCTTCATCATCCAGCTCGGCCCTGAGACGTGCCCCACCAGGCTCTTCCTGTTCGGCGTCTTCTTCGCCTTGGCCTTCTCCTGCTTGCTGGCTCGCGGCCTCGCTCTCCTGGGCTTTGCGGCCCCTCGAGGTTGGGGCGAGCCCGCCATGGCTTTGGGTCTTTTCATCGTGCAGGTGATCATCGCCACAGAGTGGCTCATACTGGTCTTGGTGCGGGATGAGAAGCCGTGCGAGTACAGCCAGGATGAGTTTGTCATGCTGCAGATCTACGTCCTGTGCCTCCTGGCCATCGGCGTGATCCTCTCCTTGCACTTCTTGTGTCGGTCCTGCTTCACGTACAGCTACACCTACGCCGGCGCCGTCCACCAGCAGAGCCGGCAACAGGCCGTGCTCCTCTTCCTCACGCTCTTGCTCTCCGCCGCCATCTGGGTGGTGTGGATCGTAATGCTCACCAGAGGGAACGTCAAGCTGAAACGTCGGCCGCAGTGGGATGACCCGGTGCTGGCCGTGGCACTGGTCGCCAACGGATGGGTGTTGTTGATTGGACACGGCTTGTCGCAAGTTGCCTTCCTGTGCAGGGGGGAGGCCAAATCCAAAGAGGTGCCTCTGAGCTTTGCCGGCTGGACCAGCCCCAGCGCTGACATCCCGGGATTGAACAGTCCGAAGGCGGGAGCAGAAAACGGAAGCTTCGAGAACGATCCGGAAAACCGAAGAGGTGAGACCATTCCACCGCTTCCACTTAACCACAATGGAATTGAATACGGATGGGCCAAGTAACAATATCAGACTGGCCTTATTTCAAGGTATCGGGTGCTCTCCGATACCAGTCACCGATACTTAAAACAATCTGACATTGAGTGTATCCTTTTTGCCTCTAGTTGGCGCTACACTGTGGTAATCGTCATGTGTGTCAGAAATAATTAGCTTTAATTATTAAAAATATGCTGCAGTATAATGAGCATTTCTACAATCTCAGCTATCACGTTTAAGTGAGTAACAAATGACAGTATGACGTTTCTCCCTTCAGGCAGGCGACACGATTCGAAACTGCGATCGCCCTACGAGTCGGGATTCTCTATGACCGTGAGTAATGAACTGTCAGGATTAACCATCTCGTATTTAATTGCACGCTGTGACCTTTCCTTTGTTAAGTCACACTGTATGCTTCCTGACAGCATAGTTTATCAAGAGTGTTACCGCAATTGAATTGAGGTTGTGTGTGTGCACGTGTGTGTGTGTGTGTGTGTGTGTGTGTGTGTGTGTGTGTGTGCTTTGCAGGACATTGACCCCAATAAAGACTATAGCATCCCTCGCCCTCAGACCACCAACTACGGAGAGCCATATGATGAATATTACGGACGAATTTAAATTCTGCACATGAACACAAATGAATGCTGCTTGACTTGGGAGAAGAAAAAAAAAAGACTTCATATATTGCTTAATTGTAAATACAGTGTGATGATTTTTTTTCAATTAAAATATATACTAGTAAGACAGTTTAGGGATGTCGTACGAGTATATAAAGGTACTAATAATACTGTAAATAATTCTGTCATTGCTTGTCATGATTCAAGAAGCTATTGCAAACGCATATTGTGCTGAGCTGTCAATCAGAGGACATTAGCAAAGCAATAGCTGGAAGAGCAGGCAAGGACATGGTTAGATTCCTCAGCCACCATCCATCATCATATTCAAAGTTCCGCTAGAGTTTCTGGGCGCATAAATGTATAGAGATGTTCTTGTTGTCAATAAATGTTTCTTAATATATAAAGTTGCTTTCTTTTCCTTAAAAATCAAACAAATCTAAACAAACCGTGCAGATGGTACACAAACAGCCAACTACTTTCTCAAACAACCTTAACTCATGCAACAGGATGTCATTTTGCAGTCAAACCACCAGGGGGCATTATTTACACACAACAAGGACTCAGGGGCGATAACAGTCAATCTCAAAGTGGTGATAAAAAAAAAAATGTCCGTATGGTGCAGGAAAAGCAACAACACTATAAAATATGCTCAACATATTGCATTCTATCGATTTTACATTTTAATAACCTCACAGCAACACCAGACAAAATAATGACCTTGTCTGACGGTTACTTGACTCAAAGCTGATATATATGAACAAAAAAATTGCAATTAATGAAAAATATTTTGGGTTAGTGCATAAAAATACACATTCAAAGATGACCTACAAGACCGCTGAACAGCAAACCAACATTAAGTGCGGAACATTTAATTAGAGCACAAAAATCTAGACACTTAAAAATTTTAATATTAAACCACCATACGTTTTTTTTCTGCATTAATACTCAAATCACAAAATGAATAAATTAGCTCACTCACTCAGTTCAGGGCTTTAAGTTTGGTCCTGGATTCATCTCCTCCGCAAGGCGAGTCCGCCACAACAGTTGCTTGTCCAATTAAGCCACCATAGCATTGAACTATTAGGCGTTGAATATATCCAGCTTTTTGGTTTGAGGGAGGCACAAATTTACAAAATCCTTACGCACTTCAAACGAATTACCAACGCTGTGGAAGGAAAAAAATACACTATTACGGACTTCTAGTTTTGACGTTGTGTCGGCCATGACACTATCTTCTTCACCATTACAGTCTTACGAGTTGGGGTGTTCTTCAAATATGGCTGCCGTCTTGTGGTTAACATTGGTATTACAACTTTCAATAGCGACACTCAACAGATAGATGGAAACTGGCCAATGGCTATAAACTGGAATATTTGAATGTAAAAGTTCAATAATATATGTACACTCGCCCCTTTTAAATTAAGCAGCTATAATTCTTATAAATATACTTAAAAATATTGCTCCTTGTGTTTTATAACTTGCTGATCGGGCCCAAAATTTTCTGATCGTGCAAAGCCAGCAGACCATAACCAGAATCTCACCCAGTCCAGTCAGCCTGGATAAGCTTCAGCTCACCAATGACCCTGAACAGGATAAGCAGTACAAAATGAACGGATGAGCTAGATGAAGATATCTACTTCATTTCTTTCTATTACAGGGACAGCACAATGTGCAAAAAGTCTATTCATGACATCACAAGCCTCGTATCAGATATTCGGTTGCGTCTTCCAATCAGTCAGCAAGACTTCCCATCAAAACCGGCAATTGTCCCCTTGTGCATCACTGCAATTAGCAGGCATACAAGACTTGCCGCCACAGCCGACCCATTTACAGCCATTAGCAGCACATTTACAATTTAAGATGCTTTCCAGATTGCCCCCACCTCGCATCCTCCCATAGCAGAAATCAGAAAGGATGAAATGGAGAGAAAAAAGATGATCGGTGCGGTTGATTCGGTGCAGAGCCAAAAGTCAAGAAGCGGCATTAATGTTGCACAATGCTTGCCTCCATCTATCATCCGAGTCACATGAGCTAATGCGCTGCAAAGAACGCGATTCACGTGTGTAATCAGAAGACTGCGGCATTCCTCTTTATCTCACACAGCAGTAAATGAAAACTTTTCTCCAGAAAAATTGATCAACACACTCTTACGAGGGCTTTAAACCCCAGAAGCAATCACTCATATCCACAAAGCAGTATAAAAACCAAACCGTTTATTATATACATTCAATAATAATGGAGAATAAACAGAAGGCAGATACAAGGATGGCAAAAATAAAACATGAGAGAACACATTGTGAAATAAAAAGTCACTTTTGTCAAATGCAACTTGAAATAGCATGTGATACACAAAAGAGGCCACATGCAATTCACACGCATTTCCTTCATCCCTGCTTACAATGTTCCAACATCCAGTTTGATGTAAGCACAGTGCAAGGACTCAGGGGGGTCAAAGTTGAGGACCGGGCTGTGTGTTAACTTGGCTTCTGTCATTCAAAATTCCTCCCCGGGCTGTTTGAAGAAGATCCCCTCCCAAAGAAAAAGCACAGAACACTTCGTGCACTCAACATATTTTTTTTTCTTTTTTTTTTTTTCCCCCACAAAAATTTGAAGGGCTGCCTCAGCACTGTTATCATTCATTACAAAAGAAAACCCACAAGGGGAATGCGGAGGGTGGTGGAAATCCCAAAATGAAACTTTCAACATATCTGATATGACTGCTGATTACCGTGACAACCTCAGAGGCATTTGACTGAGATCAGACATATCGTTAAAGCGGACTGAAATCAGCTTTGGGCTCGGATACCACTTTTTCTTACTTTCCTCCTTCACCTTCTATCACGGAACACCGTAAATTTGTTCCCTCGTCCCTCCGTGCTATAAAATAAACATCTCGCTCGCGCACCTCCATCGTGTCGTTCTCCAGCACTACGATTTGAATTCATGCACAAAGCAAAAAGTTCTGACATCTGTTCTCTCTCAGGAAAGCATGCATAGCAACACTTGTGGTAATACTTGTAAGGAGTAATAAGACAAACAAAATAATAATAATAATAAAAATAAGAGCGCACCAAAAATACTCACTACAGCACACAGTGTCACAATCATACAAAACATCCTCACAGGTTTCTGCTCCATGAGCAACTCCGGAAAGAGAAAAAAATGATGTCCTGTCAGATATGGGATTAGAAATCCTCACCTTAAATTTTTTACCATCTGCACAATGTTCGTGAAACGCAAGTCCTGTCCCTTTGCCTCTAGCTTTGGCAATTCCAAACACCCCCATCATCTCCCAAAATGTCCCTCATGACTCCAACTTCGGTCAGTTTTGGATTTGCAGCAAAACAGTTTGAATGATGGGCTGGGGAAGAAAAAAAAGTCAATTATCATGTGAAGAAATATTCACAGGTTCCCAAAAAGTGCTGCAAACATTTAAAATGTCTTGCATGCGGACAGCACTGGACTGTTTCAACCTTGAACAAAAAAAACATACGTTTTAAACCCAGAGATTAAAAAAATATATAATAGTCAAGTACAGGCAAAACAACCACAAAAGAAAGAAATATATCAAGTCTAAAATGTGCTTTCTTCAACGACAACAAAAATCTTTGGAACCAAAAAAAGGCAAATATCAACAATAACATAGTGCGAGTATATGGAGGTGGGTTACATGGAACAAACTTGGCCAGGCCTCCCAAAAAAAAAAAAAAAAAAGAAATATTATCAAGCCAAAATCATTGTCATGTCCAGAAAACGTTGAAATGACTTCTTTCATGGGACCAGCAGCATGAGGAGGGACAAAATGCAGATGTTTGCTTTCCCCTGGTCTTGTCTATTAAATCTCTTAAAGGGGTGGGGGGGTCTTTTTTCTCTTCATCCATCTGCCGGTTCTTTCACTGCATTACTGTTGAAGCTACAAAGTCTGACAAAATAAAAGGAGTCCTTGGGGGGGGGGGGGGGCAAGAGCATACTTCCTCCCTCTTAGTGTTGTTGAAATGATGTCGACCCAGAAATAAAGGCATGTTAAATAAGTATGGCAGCAAAATTCATGAGAAACAAAATATTGAGGTAACGTAGAAGCAAAACAAAAATAATTACATATCATTGTACCCTTGGGCGAATGGAGACGTTTTAGGGATTCCACCAAAAATTGAGCACTGCAAGCCATGTTGGTAATGGTTTTGGCATTTTTTTGGACTGCCAGTAAGAAGCTTCCATGTTCCACAGTGCCGAGGGACGTTGCTTTTCTTCATACTAGTGTTTTTAGTGTCTTTTTTACTAGCAGTGGTGTTCTTGTGACAGCTCAATCACCAAAGGACACTGTGGGAGTGGGTGCACAGAGACTTGAGAGAGTGGCTTTACTGAGGAACTTGAAAAAAAAAACGTAGTGTCGCGTGGAGGATCAAGCGGGAGCAGTCTCTTTCCAGCAGATCCAATAGTGTTCCTAAAAAGTTAGCGGTCATAAATTGTGCCAAGAGCTTTTTCATTTGATCCTTGTCAGACAGAGAGAAGAGAATTGATGATGTGGCAACGTTCTCTCTTGCCAATAGAAAAAAAGGACGGTAGGGAGAGGGAAAAAAATAAAAAGAGGAGGTTGTCACTCTGGTCCACCAACAGAGAGATGGAAGGGTGCGTCTGCCAAACAAAGAGCTTCAAAAAAAGGCTTCTGGAGGGACAAGAAATTCCTTGGGTGTCATTTGTGGCTTTAGTATGGAGCGAAGCGACTGTATCCCGCCCTGTATAAACTGGCCTGGAAAAGACGAGAGAGACAACCATCACGTTACATTTGCGGTGTCACTGTAAAATATATATTTTTTTAGAATCGGTTCATTTAATCGAATAATTGCTTAATATTAGAAAAATATTTTTAAATTAAAATACTTAAAATTGATAATATTTTTACTTTACTGTACTTGATATTGTTTAGTGATAAAAAAAACAACATCACACAAGACTTTTCCATATTTTTATCTAGCAAACAGAAAAATAGATGCAAACAGCATAAATTAAAATGTAGTATGTCGTGTTGGGATAGATTCTCTCACCATGGCTCCCACCCCGTAGGCGGCAGCAGCTGGGGCTAAAGCGTGGTATGGATCTGTCGTGTAAACCCGGCCGTAACTAGAAGCACACAAGGAACTTGACTTGGATTTTTTCCAAAACATCTCACTGAGTATGTTGTGTTGCATTTTTAATTCCTGTAAATACACCAGGCTGATGTCCTTTCCAAAACGTTTGAGCATTCTTAACCTGAGTCCCTCGAGTGTCTCCAGTGCCTCTGCAGAGTGTTTGCTGGTGTTTGTCCTCACCTGTCACTGTATGCGGCAGCTGCTGCGGTTGCTCCGGTTACAGCCGCGGGCTGAGTGTAGCGATAAGCAGCGGCGGCGGCGGCGGCGGCGGCGGCAGCAGGATAGCCTCCCTGGAGACATATGTACAACACAACTGAGAAGAAGGAAGGACTCCCACAGGAAGGACTATGGGGTGCTAAAAAAACCAAAACAACGGTCATTATTTCTAAAATAAAATAATAGTTTCGACAATTGAAAATAAAAATCCCAATACAGTGATTTAAAAATCTGAGTCGGCTTCTCAGGGCCCAAGCTGGTATTATGGTTTGTTCAACGAAATTATACGCTTTGACTAAACGTTTGCTGCTAATTCTCACTTCTGCGTTAGATTAACAGTAAACTGTTTGAAGCAAAGTCGAAAAGGCGACATAATGCATTTCCATCTTTTCAAACATTTATCACGTGAATTCAGCGGAGAGGGGAAAGACAACAGAGGGGTAGACTTAAAAAAGAATCACACACTCGCAGACAAAACCACTTACACAATCCTACGCTGACACCGAAAATCAAACACCGACCGACTTCACGTGTGACCAAAATTCCGATTTATGAAATGCCCGTGTGACCTGATCAAAGTACAGCACGATAAAGCAGAAAAACATAACACACGCAGCACCGGGGCTGGGTGTGCGGATGCGGGGAGGAGAAGATTGAGTTATTCATGAAGAAGCGAGGCCTTGTGGGTGAGTGCAAAAAAAAAAAAGTGAAGGCTGTTAGCAGAAAACACAGCTTGTCTGCATGCAGCACACATGCTTGAATAACCATCAGGAAGAGACCATGTTCTCCATTCTAACTTGAGCCCTTCAGAGCGTCTCACCTTGCTGTGAACGGAACCTCAATTTCATATTAAGGACATTGCGATTTAAAGTTTGTATTGACTCTATCATTTCTTTTTTTTTTTTTTAAATTTGTATTCAGAAGAAAAAAAAAAAAATTCTCAAAAACTACTCAACCGGATGAGATCAGGCTCTTTACTGAAATTGGAAATCAAAACAATTTAGTGTTTTAGTAAAGACCCGCAATCAAATAAAGTGCACATTTCAGTGAGTTAGTAAAAAAATTTTTTTTTTTTTAAAAGTAGAACATCTACTAAAGGACAATATGTTCCAGACCAGCTCAAAAGATGACTGTAAGGTCAGAGTAGGGAGCAACAGGAAAGCAATGCACACTGTGGGTTTTGGTGTTCAGTTGACCCTACCTGAGGCAATCTGGGACTAAGGACTGAGTCCTGAAACACTAGTCTATAGAGAAAACAGAAAAACCGTTGTCAACCTGGATACACACACACACACATTCACCTGCAACGCCGCTTCATCCACCCACAGAGCAGCTTGTAGTGGCATCCACAAACTCAAATGATTTCATCCCATTCAAATTAATCTGACTTGAGTCGGACTCAAATTTCACGAGGCAATTTTGAAAGAGTTTGTGAGTCGTGCTAAGCTTAGTTCCACTGTCCAGCGGGTAAGCCAGAAGCTCTGTGTTGCGAATGACAGGACCAACATGCTGAATCACACCCAGAGTGGAAGAGCGGGAGGAAGCCGTGAAAGGAGGAGGGGAACAGAGCCTGTGCTGGTGGGCGGTGAGTTTACTTACGTATAAGTCCGCAGCGCCGTAAAAGCCATCTTGGTACACCACGCTAAGAGAGAGAGAGAGACAGAGAGGGAGGGGAAGACCACCGAGAGGCAGGCATGTGGAGGAAAAAACGGAGGAGGCAGAGTGGGGCCAGGAGTGTAAAAACAAAATGGTGCACAGTCCCAAAAAACATAGTGGGTGAGAGGGAGAGAGACAGAGAGAGAGAATTATTTCACACCCATGCAGCATGCAAAAGTAATACAACTCCATTTGAATGACAAAAAAAAAAAACAATCAATAAACAACCTGAACAAGCTGTTTTATACACTATGTCAATAGGGGGCGGTAGTGTACCAACCGCAGGAACTCATTTAACATATCTGAGCATTCATTTCTCATGTAAAATGGATGCCACTTAAGTCAGTTAAGGTCAGGAAAATAATCTTCTAATGCTCACCGATAAAATTTGAGCATCGGTTGAATCATAGCAATTGAAGCGACATAAAAGCTGACATCAAAATGTTCTGTTGCCAAATGGGGCTACGCAAGCTGAAAACTATTGACAGGTCAACAGTTCCCGAAATATTATTTGCGCTTCAGTGGCTTGAAGTGAAGCAATGTTGTTGTGCGCAGATGGCTAGCTTGTTCAGCCGCTTACAAATTGCCCTTGAATACTCCAAACAAAACATTTAGCAATACAATGCATGGCAACTTATTGGACTTAATGGCTCATTATGTAATTTATCAACTAGATTAAATTTGTGGGGAAAAATTATATAGTAATTGCATTTTTTGGAAAAAAAAAAAGTGGGGAGGATATTTCCACCTTGAAGCAGCACAGAGACATGAAAATTTAAATTGTATCACAGCACAGCAACATGCAGAGTGTCTACAACTCTGGGGACATAATAAATGCGAATAATTAGGTGTGCAAGGAGTCTGCTTAAGCATAATTACTGCTGGTGGCTGGTTGGCGTTTGTGCAAATTCAATGATGGCCGCATCTGCGTGAATCCCTAGATGGCCGTATCTGTGTTTATTCAAATCAACCTCCGGCGCGGCGGCCTAAATCATTGACGAGCTGCCGTCCAATTGACAATCTGATTTCTGAGTGGAGTGTGAATCGTGTTTGAGCTTCTGTATGAGCACAGCTGTGTTAAACAAACACCTGCTCAAACAGAAAGTGGAAATTTCAACTCAACGTGACAAGATGTTCATCGATGGATGTAACTGATGTTACTTTGATTTCCTTTTTTCAATTTTATTTTATGATAAGAATGCGGGGGCAGCTACATATGGGTGGATTCTGGATTTCAGATTATTTCAATATTTCTCAAATTCTCTTTGGAAGCGTTCCAGCTCATTTTTTTAAATGAATGTTGTTTTTTGTGAAGAATTATATTTGCATTTTTTTCCCCTTCAAAGCATTTTAATGGGCGACATTTACAGTATATGCAAATTGTCATTTCATTTTAGTCCTATTCAAATCAGATGTCTGATGCTGTTATATTGCATTTTTCCTTTTTCATTTTAATATCACTGATTTCTGTATTAAGTCAAATAAGTTCCCCATTGAATGCACCGCCTGCGACTACACAAATCATGTGAAGTCGTCAACTCTGACAAACTGTGCACAATGTAAGCGTTGTAACATGCTTACCCAGGGTATGCGGGGATAGCAGCCTGAGGCACAGCTGCCCGCACCGCACTGTAGACAGGCCGCCCCCGTCCGCGAAGGTGAGCGCCACGGAACGCAGCTGCCGCCGCAGCTGTCGTGGCCGCCGCGGCTGCCGCGGGGTACGGGAACCCTGGGACTGGACAGTGTAAAAGAAAGGAAGGGAATTTAAAAGTAATATACAAGGATGTGGCGTGGAAGAAAAGCAATTGAGCAAAGCGAAGGGAAGTGTTGTACGATAGCCTGCAGGATTTCATTTTAATAAGTAGCAGCGGGGACAAGTGCTAAGCAAGCAGTGCATTAATCCAAACGACTAGAAGAAATGTGAATAAGGGAAATCCAGATGGAAGTGTGTCGACCTACCGGCATAAAGCTCTGGTCCGTACACAGCCCCGACCATTGGGCTCAATTTCCACCCTGCTGAGAGTCATAGAAAAGCAGTGTTGGGGAACAGATGAGGTGTATGAAGAGCATCGACACAAGCGTTGAGGATTTGTTTGGATTATCAGGTGAGCACAGAGCCTCGTCGTTAGTAGGTCAGTGCGATTGTTACCGTAGGGTAGCGTGCTCAGAGCCTCTCCATTAGGGTAGGGGCTGACCATTTTCTTGTTAGTCATCACCCTGGCAGTGGCGTTATTCACCTGGCAATGGAAGGACACACAGTCAAAGACACCGAGACAGAAAAAGGACACTCAAGTAGACTTTTAATAACTTCATGATAAGGCCGATGTTTGGAGAATGCGATTGTGTGTGTACGCTAATCGATGTGGACCCGTGTGGCGGATGCTATAACTGTTAGCTCCTCGAGTGTATAAAAGTGGGTGGGAACAGTTGTGGTTATTTCGAGTCATCATGCAATTCAGAGCAAGCTGAATCGGATTCACGGCGAGATTTGAGGGCTGCCACAAGCTAAATGAGTTATATTGCTGCAGCGGCTAACATAAAGAGGAGCGCATTTTGGGCATGCATAATCAGATATTTCAATCTAATAAGGAGGCTGTCCAATCCAAGATGGCTGATTATCACTCCTCGTCTCGGAGCTTCAAAAGGATGGCGCTACGCTTCGAGAATTTATCCTCATCTGCCTTTGATGAGCTTTAAGGAAAAGAGAATTCAGCCCTCTGCCCAAGCTCCCAAATCTGTCTGTGCCGCAATGCCGGGATTTATGACCTATAAGCACCAAGAGGGGAGAGGCTGACAAAGAAGGAGCGAGGCTGAGGAATGAGCATATTTGTGCACTCATAGATGCTGCGCTCCCATTAAGAGCCCATTAATGGCGAGGATTGCCATCCATATTGCCTCTCCAACTGAGTCATGTTCTTCATCTGCTCAGCTTCATTCACATGGAAATGAGCTTTGCCGCCTTTTCCCCTCATTGCAAAAGACAAGGTCATTGGCAAATGATCCAATTAGCTTAGCTTGCTAACGCAAGTGCCGTAGGCGGCTGAGCGGCGTCAATACATTAACGTTTTGCATCAAAGCAAACTATAATACATTGTTGCAAGATGTTTAATTTATGTCATCTCCCATTATGTAGCTGTATTGGTGTAATGTGAAATCAATGGAATAGGGCAACCTGACAGGAAGACATGCAAATCAACAGAGACGCGATTGGAAGGTAAATCTGAAAATGTTAAAAGGTTAATAAAAACACTCAGATTTTGTCCTGCCCTTTACGCCCGCCCAGTCCATTCGGACCAAAAAGACAAAATAAAATCACATTTCCATATGAAACCAAATCGGTGGGGTTTACACACCTCAAAACAAATACAAACAATACATGGGAGAGTAAAAGGGGGTGCAAAAACATTTGTTCTACAAAATCAATAATCAATATAACACAGAAATTACAGGCAGCCAAATATGGGCGCATCACATGACCAAGAGTGAGTTAAGAAACTAAAAAAATAAATAAAAAAACGAGAAAGAAAAACAAAATCAGCCAATCAGCAAGCGTCGGATGCAGCATAGAGACCAATCAAAACAATCGCAGCACTCCCACGTCAAACACATGAGACAAAAATGGTGTGTTGAAGGGAAAAGGATGCAGGTGAGAAGTACAGAGAAAGAGCCAGTCCATAAACAAACAAAGACAAAATAACAAACAAGGGGTAATATTGACATGAATAACACAAAAAACATCTAAATACAAAAAAAATATAGATATATAAGTATATGAAGGTGCATCATTCAATTAGATCTGGTGACCATTCTACTGAAGATCTCATGTGGGTGGGTTGAGAAACAGAGCACCAAAGGATGGATGGAACCGAGAGTGAGAGAAGATAGAACAAGAGAGACAGAATTAGAAGAGAGAGAGAGCAATTCTCATTCCCAAAAAGGAGAGAAATAAAATGGACATGAGACACTGTGCCAGGCAGAGAACTGTGTGTCACAAACTAAGACCAGTACACTATGACTATCACTACAAACTACTGATACACAGACAATCCACTACAAGAAGACCAAACCAAAAGAAGGAAACAAAACGGCAGCAAAATCCCAAAAAACAGCAAAAGTAAACCCCGCATCGGTTTAGAGGCGCATATGGTTTACAACACTGCTGGAGGACCATGGCTTCTTTTCTAATGTGATTTTGAAAAGTAGTTTGGAACAAAATAAAAAAATGTTTTGGCTTGTCCTGGTGGGTCTTGGTGTTAGTCAGCTACTAATTAAGCAGAATAAACCACGACTTGAATTTTTCTATTTGGTTATAAAAAATGGATTGCTGATTGAAAATGATTTTTCTTCATTTTAAAAGGACTATCCAACAGACTTAAATGATGAGTTTTGTTGGAAAGGCAATTTTATCTTCAAGGGATTTAACTATAGATGTCAAAGAGCCATTTTATCTGGACTGGCCAAGTTTTCATGGAATCTGGGAACCAACGATTGTGCCAATGTCAACATTTTGACATGTGTGAAACTTACAAGAATATAAAATACTGGCAGGGCATTAACAGGAGGAAATTAGCGATCAGCATCCGCTGAAGAAAAAAAAAAACAATGATTTTTTTTTATCAACAGGATGACTACTTCATATATTGATGGATAAGCAGAAAGACTGTGGAAAGCCGTGTCATTGCATAGAGGCGGGTGATTACATTCGATCATTCCCAGTGAGGTGTTAATGGTGCGGGGGGGATGGGTGCAGAAAGTATTACGGTTACACAATCCAGACCGTCAGTGTTTCTGTGTGTGCCATGTCGGGACTGTAAATTGAGATGTACAACAGCTGTCCGTCTCGATAAATAAAATGTGAATTTCAAACTCATGATGGAATAAGAGTATCTGTACATATTGAGAAGAAGGTCCATTTTAGGGGTGAGGTGGAAAAAGGGGGATCAGTTCAGTGATGAACGTTTGCACACAACTTACCATTGCAGCAGAAACAGCGAGCGGTTACCGTGGAGACTGACAACAACACACAGAAGTCGTCAGGGAAACAGAAAAAAAATATTTATAATAAATAAAGGGACAAATAATCCAGGCAACAAAAGAAAGCTAGATGTCATCCCCCCTCACCATCCATGTCAACTGAAAAACCTGATAGCAGCAGTGTTACAGCTCAGAAGAGAATGAGAGAAAAAAGAAAGACAGAAGAGGGAAAGGGAATGGGAGCCCTCAATGCTTAACGGAGATCTGCGCATTATTACGACAATCAGGCCTGGGAATGGGATGTGCTTAAAAAAAATAATAATAATAATTAAATGCAGTGTGGGCCCTACCTCGCTTTTCATTCAAACATTGGTGATTAGGTTAAAGTAGTCACCCAAAAAAAAAAGAATTTAGAGAAATAAAATGACAATTCAATTGTAACAAAGGAGGGCAATTGGTTGCGACGAAAAGTGAAATGAAGAAAAGACAAAGTGACTGGCAATGAAAGAGTTTAGGAAGGCAAGGATTACATGTGACAGCGAGAAGGACAAGGATGGAAAGGCCAAAGTGCAAATTTTCTTTCTACAAACACATGATAAACTTTGTCATTCTAATTTGTCTCATCCAGTATTTTGATCTCAAAATGAAGCTGGTCCAATCCACATCTGAATTATTTTTGATTTCTGATCTGCCACAAGAATTGCTTATGGTCAACGTGAGTCCAAATGAACAGTGTGTGGCACCATGAAGAAGTGGGAGGCTGAGAAGGTTTCTCTCCACACATACTCATGCAGTGATGATCAAATCTGTCAGATGAGCCCCGGTTGGATGAAATTACGCATGCACAACGACACCATTTGCCACACTGCTTGTGTTCAAATGCCCGATTCAAACTCTGCGCTGCGGAGGAGCTGACGCTTCCTGTTAAGACTCCATCTCACAGAAGAAGGAGCAAAACTCAAAAGAAACATAACGGAGGGGAAGGGCCACTTCTGTGGATACAACAAAGAGACTTCTTCGAAGCGCAGAGTTTTAGTCCAGGAAAAAAAAAAAAAAAAAGTACAACATAGCAACAATTTTCCCACCTATCAAAATTAGGCTGCATACATGCTTGGTTAGATTCATAGTGGCATGTACCAAAGACATGTCAGCAGTTATGCTTTACTGACCTTTTTTTTTTTTTAAATACAAATAAACATTCCAAATAAGAATGTAGTTATTCAGTCCATCTGCAAAGAAAAGACAATTCGACCTATACCCAGGTGCAACATTCCATGCCAACAAAACACAACCCCCATCACCAAAACTATCACAAACAGCTTAAGAATTAACATGCAAGGGAAAAATCTGCACACCCTGATCAGATCTGTTACACTACGTCGATATTTCCACAGGAAAGTACTAGTCATGCACAAATAGGCTACGTCGACTTAACTCATGCCAGTGGAACATCGTAAGCCTCCTTGACACACACTCAACATTTCAGTCGAAAAGTATATCAGAGTTTGTGAATGACAAAATTTGGTTGTGTCGCCAACTGTAAACAAATAGTTCCCCAAACTCTGACCAATTAAAGGAAATGTTTACAAGAGCATCACCTGCAACATAGGAGAACTTCCAGACAGCACTGCCGCAAATAGAAGTGCCTGGCCTTGTTTTCTCCAAAGAAGGAAGAATGTGTAACCCAAACCCGACATGTGCCCTGTGCCAGCCCTTTTGTTTCTTCAAGCCCATGCACCATAAACCGACACTACACCCCGACTACTGCTTCATCTCAGCCCGACATGATGACTACTTGTAAAGTACAACAAACAGGTCATGCAACAAAGTTCTCTCAGCGGCAGAATTGCTTTCATGCAATTTGGGTTGAGGCACACTCAGCTTAAAGCAATGCAAGGGACAAGACAGGCTGCCACTTCCGAGTAACTTCATCCATATCCATTCAGCTTGCTGATTGACTCAAAGTGGAGCTGACAGAGGATGTTGTACCAGTGGATGCAGGCTGCTATCTTGTATTTGCAAATGCAACGGAAGAACAGAATACAGGACTGAAAGAGAGGGGGGGTAAGGGGCCCAGCCTTCGTCCGTCATGCGGGTCCTGCTGACACACTCTCACACACACACATAAATGGGAGTCAGCACAGTTAGCCCATGCGGAGCTCTTGTCCTGCAGTGACCTGGGTCAAGAGATCCAAAACAGATACAAAAAATCAGAATGCAAAACCACTTCAAAAAAAAAAAAAAAAACTGTAATATTAAGACGTACATCAAGTGAACATGCGCCAGTGCTGCTGTGATTTCCAGCATGCACGAGGTGCCACAATCACCACAATATCAGGAGAGGGGAACACGGGATTTATTCGACACCGGGGAGAAGAAATCAGGAGATAGCAATCTGCCATGCATTACAATTCCACTGCATTCCTCTCGTGCCCTCGGGTGCCAACCACAGAGACGTCATTCCAATTGGTGGTGAAAAGTTGTTGTATCAATGTGGCGACAAGTTGCACATCAAAAAGCAGAGGAAACGACAGCTTCAAGAAGGGGGAAAAAAAAAAAAATGCTGCAGAGGAAAAGTACCCCAGCATGCCTTAAATGTGTTCTTGCACCCCCAATCAGTCTCACCACAAAATAAAAGAACAAAAAAATCTATATATTTATTACAGCGGACCAGGCAGTGGGATATGAATGCTGCATCAGAGCGTTATCAATGCTAGCAATGCTAATGCTAGCTAGCAATCAGGGCTTCTATAGAGTTAGAATGGCAGTAGAGACAGGGCAAAACAGTGCAGTGGACACAGATGGCAAAATTACCTCAATCTTACGACCTTCCACCAATGTGCCGTGGAGCTTTTCGCGGGCTTTCTCGGCATCTGCGCTGGTCTCAAATGTCACAAAGCCAAAGCCCTGCGGTGCAAAGTACGGGTCAACAAAGTAGGCAGAGTCTGATTTGTCATGGAGGGCATGCATTCATATTCAATTGCAGTTTAAGATCATTACTTCCAATTTTCCCATGTTTTTTTGTATTAATAAACATGTACATTTTCTTACCTTTGAGCCCCTCTCATTGAAAATAATTTCTACGTCCAGAATCTTCCCATATTGCTGCAAAAATAACACAATAATTACCACAAAAAAAAAAACTAAGAAAAATACTTTACTTGGACGTGACTACATATATTTATTTCTGACTTGTCAGGTACAACCTTTTGCACTAGAGGTCTCTATTGCACATTGGGCACATTGCTGACATTTTTTTATTTCACCTTTCTCCAGTTTAACAGACTGACACGTATTTATTGCCCAATAAAGCATCAAGAGAACAACCACGAACGTCCCGTCCCGTCCCGTCCTGTCCCACTGCCTTGCCAAAGAATTACTAACACGTCTTAAATGTTCTACTGAAACTTTTGTAGGCCATGTAAGGCTCCACAGTGACCAGAGTCTTACCCCAAACATCTGCCTGAGGTCCGGGTCACGGAAACGGAATGGGATGTTTGAAACGTGGAGACGTTTGGGGGTTCCTTTGGCCTCCGGTGAGTCTCCTCCAGAGCCCCCTGCTGCTGACCCCCCAGTCACACACTGTATAGCCGTCTCCCCTTGGGAGGTCTCATCGGTCTTATTCTGCCATGGAATACAGAAGGTAAGAAATATTGGAGAACGTAGGTGCGGTCAAAAATTTGGTAGTATCAATAGCCAGCAAAAAAAAAAAAAAATGTTGAGCCTAAATTATGCAACGAGTTGGTCGATGCCATATAATTAACATACATTCATCCATTCACAAATCCAATTCACATCAAACTGCTTATTTCGCCATATCAGTTAGGAAAACATGTAATTAGAGAGGCTTGTGTTATTTGGAGTGGATTCCAAGTTTCATTCCACAAGGGCTGACAAATCTAAAGTTAGGGTTGACAGTGACCCGAACTTCCAGCAAAGCACACAATGCTTACATTGTCGTCGATGGTGGTACTGGTGGTGTCCTCATGAGCACCAGCGCCTACCTCAGCTGTTCCTTGACCCCCTGCACCAAACATGGCCCCGGGGCCAAATTCTGTCCCAGCTATGCCATTCTGGGGAGGTGGCGGAGGAGGGAACGCTGTAAAGGCGGGTGCCACCAAACCATCCTGTGCTCCTGTTGAATCCTGAGGCCCCTAAAGGAAAACAGATTAAAAAAAAAATATTACTCTTCCATGAATACATTCCAATCTATTTCTGCAGCCATGAAATACTTCAAGCACATATGAATTATTAAGCGTTTGAAAATGTAGAGATGGATGGAGACGGAAAAAAAAAAAAAAAAATCCCAGCCAAATTATTCATGACACATTGAAAGGCATCTTGTTGAAGGTGTTAAATACTTGACTACAGTAGTCGATAAATAATAATGGATGAGTCTGTCTCATCTAAGATATATTTTGGTATTGCATACAGCGAGAGGGTTCCTAAGCAGATCGGCATTTTGCGAGCTCAGTTGTTTTACCTGCGACACCATATGTTTTTCCATACACAGAGCAGATGGGGGGGGGGGGGGGGGGAGCTTTCGAGCGTGAGTCTAACGACTGTCTGCTGACTTGTGTGCTGGGCCGCGGCGGAGTACACAGCAGCCAAAGTCACCCGAACGCGGCAGCCATCGACACCAACTCGTCAATCAAACGATTCCCATATGGCTCCTGTGAGCAGAATTGCACGGCAGACGCTGGAAATACTTCATGTCTTTTCCAGCGGTTGGAGACTGACTGACCCCCCCACACACACTTTCAAGTCACTCCTTCACTGTAATGTCCATCAAGTAAAGGTTACTGCCTATCTCCTTATAAGGTCCATTTAGTGAGGAAGCCTTTCTCACTGTGGGCCAATCACCCACTCACAAATGATGAGAACTAAATGTAAAAAAAAAGATAAAAATAGGACATATATGAATTGTCAACATTCTGACGATAACATTTCGGCAGCTAGGATGTGTTAAACTTACAGTAAGATTATTTTTTCCCGATAAAAAAAAATAGCTCGGGAGTAAGATATTAAGATTTGTGAGTGCTGTAAATTTGGCAAAATGTAATTCATCAAACGATACAATACCCAACTGCTGTCGAGGATTACGATGAGTTGAAAACATTATCAATCAATCGGTTTGATTGAAACAGGGAAAGGCTGACTGTCAACAAATGTGTTTATCTTATCGTAGCTTGTTCATCTGCTCCTGCTTCATGCTGCCTTTTTTTTTTTTTTTTTTGCTCACAGGCACCAAATCAGACAATATAGAACAAAGCATAAGAAGAAACCAACCTTGGCACCTGTCAACATCAGTCTAAGCACATCCAGTAGAAGTTCAAACTGTCTTTGTTGACCATATTGGCTTCCTGAACCAGAACTAAGCGCATGACAACACATAACAGAGCTTATATTGTCCATAATCATACCACTGGTGAATACTTGTCAAGTCGTGACAGCAACTTCAGCTACCTCATTTCACCCTACACATGAGCCAGTTAAGAACCCCAAAAGCTGAGAAGAAGCCATGCTAGAATTGAACCGTGAAACAAATATAATCCCCGGGGCTTGTGTCCGCGATGGAGCGCACCCACACAGACGTTTATAGCAGTGAGGCGTGCGACTGCCATCAACATTGTTGCTAATAAAAATGGCCGTTCTCATTTGTAAACAACGACTGAGAACGGACGTGCTACTTTTAGCAAATGCTAAGTTCCAACATCTGTCCCGAGAAGCAATGTGAGAGCAGGTGCAGCATCAAACTTCATACATCTTCATGAACACTTCCACGGAAAGACAAAACTCATGTCGGCTTTTTTATTTTTCTTCTTACCAGCAATGCGGTCGGGTAGTAGAGCCCCATCATTGTCTGACCTGGCACAAGAACTCTTGACCAGCTCTCCAATTTGACGCTCTCCTCCACGACCTCCCCTCCGCTCCCCTGCCTGGGCTCCAGGACCATGAGTTGACAAGCGCTTCGATCCACGCTCGCTTTCACATTCAAATTGTCCGCTCTTCCTTCTCTTGGCTTTGTGTCTTCTTCCAAACACAAGCTCCGACTGTCTGTCACCGTCTTGGTCTCACCAGCCGGCTCGGCTGCTCTAATCCCTTCAGGCCTTGGCGTCTCTCCCCGCCTGACAGCCAGAGACTCTCCCCTCCTTCTTTTTGCTCTCTTCCCTCTTTACAGAGTCTGTCTATCATTCACTTGCTCATGTTACACGTTCCCGCCTCTCTTTTAAACTCCTTCTGGAGCTCAACGATCAGAGCATCGGCGTAGCCGGGCTAAATCCTCCCCGGGTCGGAATCAGAGCGGAGTCTTCTCGATCGGGAGGCAAGAAAAGGCTTTCTTCGATTCACCCTGGCGGTGTGAGACTACAGAAGGCAACCCCCACTGCATTGCAGCTTTTTTAGATGATTTATTTATTGCGTGGCAGCTCCCAAAAGCAGTGGTAGCTAGCTACTAGGCAAGACTGAAAAGATCTAGCTATGTGCGTAGGCTCCAAGTTTACCATCCTCTGCGGCGGCTGCGTTCAAAACACACAAGGGGATCTCGCAAAAAATGAAGGGGGAGGGGGGGAACCCCAAACTGACTTGAATCTTTAGCATGGTTATTTTAGATGCGGCTCCATGTGTCCCAACATCGTATAGTTGCAGAGATGAGAGAGCGGTTTTCCGCACCGCACTTCCATATGCAAGAGATGGAGCACTGCGGAAAGAAGCCTTGATGCCAAGCTTTCAGACATCTGCTGAGTCTGGCTGGAACTGAGTCCAGAGGGATGGAGGAAGGGCGGGGTCAGAGTCGGAGCTGGTGGGGGGGGGGGAAGGAGCATGAGGGGTTGTCCAGCATGAGGGGGGGCAAGGACAATGGGGGCAGTGGATGCCAGTGACAGATAACAGGATGAAGAGATAAATGGATAAAGGGCTGAGTGAAAAGAAAGAGCAAGGGATGACAGGATTAAGGCTGTAAGTGAGGAGGATGAGAGGATGAATGAGGACTGATCTGAAGATTAAGCACACCGAGTGAATTTTGCGATAAACACACGCACGTTAAGCACGCGCCATCAAACTAATGTGCTGACAATTTCACTTAATTTGTCCCCCCAAAAATAAATAAATAAAAATGTTATAGTAACGGACATTTGTTTTAGCTTGGTGGTGTGCCGGGGACATTTTTTTTAACATTCGGAATGAATAATCACTAAACAAGCTAATCCAGCAAGGCAGGATTTGTTTTACTATATTTGCATTGTAGCAAGGACTTTGTGTACACAAGTGAGCAGAAATAATTGTCATCATTTGTAAACTACACTTGCCTTTTATCATTCCCACAATCAACATAGATAGAAGGCAAACAAAAATTGGAAAGAATACTCGGTAAAAGAGAAATGTAGAATGAAATCTAAAATACATAAAGCTGACTTTGAACTTGACAGTTAAATTCTTCCAGGCGTGCCCCTGGTTAAGCTCCTGCCATGAAAAGCTAAGAGAGCTCTATTCCCAAGAAAGGAGATGCCAAGCGAAGAGAAGGATGAGGATGGAAAAAAATAAGCATATATGGGAGGAGGACATTTCCCATGTTGGGTGGGGGGGGTGAAGTGACTCACAGACCAACACTTCCCTCCTGTGGCACCGCCAGAAAGCTACATCCCAAACACAAGTGCAGAAGATGTGGGACACACAAGTGTTTTGTCATTAGCGCACCAAAATAGAAGTTGTGCATTCACACAGATTCGCTCAGTGCTGCTGCACAGAAGCAGATAAGAAAATTGTCCGCCGCTCTTCCACAACGTTGCACAAAAAAAAAAAAAAACGATGAAAGAGCATCGCATGTGGAGGATGCCGAGCATACTCTAAAGTAGATGACGGCAGCATTGCGATCTGCTTTCTGAGGAGCCTTTGAAAGAGAAGCTCAATGGCAGGTAGGTTCTTTCATCCTGTCCTCCGAGAAGCTTCTTTTATGAGCTAACCAACGGATGACGAAATTAAAGAGGGCCTGGCAGAGTTACACAGAAAAGTCCTGCTGCAAAACTAAATGGATGAACTTGAAAAAGTATTCAAGAACATTTGACTTCTTCGTTCCAAAAGTGCTCTACGTTATGTCGAATTAGAAGGACATACTGGTCTTGCCATAAAGCTCTCACTCATCTCTTACCTGATTGTGAGGTGTGTATCCATGGAAACCAGGATTTAAAGGCTCATTGTTCTGAAAGAGACAGAAGGAGGGGAAAGAGTGCAAATGGTATTTAAGCGTCTGGATTATGAGAAACATATTTTACATTACAACTGTTTTCTACAAAAGAGGAATTCTTTTTTCTCCCCCAAATTGTTTTTCCACAGACAGATTTTCGGATCAATGCGAATCTGTTCATAAGTGTATAAAAAATAATAATAAAGGAAACAATATTCAGATGTGATTTCTGTCAATAATGAGAAAAGCACTTCAAATCAAATGGAAGCCATTTTTGATATCCCCCTACTCTCACACAGTCAGCACATGCCCCAGAAAGCAGTGCTTTTTGTTCACTAATTAATTTTAATTAGATTATTCTAGTCCGCCGGTCCCCTCTTTTCTCTCTGACTCTCACCCCGATGTTATTTTGTCCTGGTTAGAGGAACTATTGTGAAGAGGTGAGGAGGAGGCAAAAGGGGGAAACAAAAGAAGGGGGCTTGGAACAATGGCTGCAAGTTAACCAAACGCTGATATTTTGACAGCAGACAGGGAGAAGACACGAGCGCAGTACTGCCTGCTGGCGTGCCTCGCAGAGAAAACATGACCTCCTACTGAGACTCATGCCACGAATCTCCTATGAGGAACAAGAGATGAATGGGGGGGATGGTGCAGTTGGTGATCTTTAAATCATTTAAAAAAATAAAAGAATAAAAAAAAAATACAAGAAAAAAAGTATGCAAGGTTCAAAGCTACAGGAGTAATCAAATGCAAGTGTTTGAGCACATTTGAGCTAAAAAAAAAAAAAAACTACCAGCGAGAATGCTGATGGAGGCAGGAAAGTTAATGGAGTTCAACCGCGACTTGAAAGTATGCACGCTAAGACCAAAAACAAATGTGATGAGATACAGATGAGGTGCAGATTGAGCCAGAGGTTAGCTAAGTTCTTTGCGGAGAGACCACGTTGAGGTAAGACAACATTAGCTCACACACATACAGTGGATAGAGAAAGTTTGCACACCCCTGTTCTAATGCCAGATTTTTTGGACAACCCTTCACATGATGTCAGTTGTTCATTTTTACTCAGAAATATTTTTTGTAGTCGCTGTGAAGGTTTTCATTTTTTTTTTAACAAAACCTGGCATCAAAACAGTGATGTGGAAACTTTCCATATCCACAGTATGTTGAAACTTTATCTTGAAGGGAATTTCACTTTTACATAAATGTCCACTGTAGAAGAACAAATTAAGAAATATTAGGACACTTTACTGACACGTTTACAGACTGTGGGACAGAAAGGGGACTTCTCAAAAATATAGCTATAATGAGATGAAGAATTTAGATTCAAGGGAACTAAAGGTGCACGACCAAAAAAAAAAAAAAAATGGGGAAAAAGATGATGTATTTTCACCCCGTCCTCTCTCGTTCATACAAAACAGTCTTTTCTTTGTTTCTCTCTCTCTCTCTCTCTCTCTCTCTCTCTCTCTCTCTCCCCACTTCCTGTTTCATCTGGAACCAATTTCCCCGCCTCACGCCTTGTCCCCAGGGGGAACACTCTCCTTGGTGCGCCACATTTAGAGGGGAATGAGCCGGCTCATATTGGACAACCTGGTGACTTTGTAAAAACAGCTGGTGGCTAAAGACAGGCATTTTGCATGCTGCTAAAAAACTACACTTCGAATCTACGCACTAATATATTTATTAAGATTGTTACATTACACCACCATCAATTTCTGGCCCTTGGTTCAATACATAATTATATTTGACATATTTAGTGAGTACATTTAATGGCAGAAACTGAATTTATATGAATATTGCGTAATAGTGCAGGAGTTCCTAAGTTGCAGCAAATAGTCTGTGTCTTGTAGACGACAAGTTCCATTCCCAAATGCTACTGCTAAGGGTGTATGCAAGAAAAACCTGATGCAAAACCGCATTACCAATTAAATGTGAACCTAAATTATAGCCGACCATGAAATTATAGACGTTGGTTTCTGCAGCGGGTAGAGCAGAGTGGAAAAGAAGAAATGGGAGGGAACACAAAACGGGTGGGAGGAGGGTTTGAGCAACATCTGGAATCAATCTGGTGAGAAAGAAAGGAGGGAGGGAGTCAGCAGATGAAAAACGAATAAGGGGGTGAAAAGAAGGAGAGAGAATCAGAGAAGGAGGAGGAATGCAGGGACAAAGTCTAGAAAAAGAAGGGAGAACTCCCAAGCAATGAGCCTGGCGAAATGGAGACAATGAGTCATGGGAGAAGAATGCTGTTCAGATTGATTTTTTTTTTTTTTTTTTTTTAAGGGATTGGGGGAGGCTGAATTTGATACCTGGCTCCACAAACATATATCATACGTGCATGCTGTTTGCCACATGGTAGCGCTTAAGAACATTATGGCTCTTATCGGATCAATTCATGCATTTTCCATAAAGATGGATGGATAGGACTGAGAACTAGACTGGACAGTTTCCACTTAGTTTCAAAATGTAGTTTGAGCAGGAGGCGGGACTCTGGAAGATTGACATTCAGAGCTTTTGGCTGGATCAACAACACAGGGAGAAGCTAAAGGCCATCGCTCTTGTTTATTTTCTCTCTCGCTGGCCAACATGTACGCTATTTTAGGGAGAAGGAAAGAAGTTAAGGAGTAAGTGGAGGGGGGGGGGGAAGAGCAGCAGTGGTGGCGGAAGGTAAAATGACATGAGGTCAGCAGATGGTGAAGGGGGTGATGGGTTGTGGTAACAGACTGACGAGGGGGTGCAGGGGAAATTAAATGGGGGTGGTTGCAGGCATTCTATGGAGCGGCTTTATGAAATCCACTGAAAAAAAATTACGTCTCACCAGTTAAAAGTCAAAAGAAGAAAATCAAGACAGGTGAGTTAAGAAACTCTCAAAAGCCAGGACAGCACTTCCGCCATATGGCAGCCATGAAGACGGAACATTTGAAATAACGGTGGTAAAAAAAAAAAAAAAGTGGACTTGGAAAGAAAAATATCTAAAACAATTATTTTAAATTCCAGTTTCCACCAGTCTGGCTGACTGTAACAATTTTCCATGACATTCTTATTCTAAACGCATCTATTTAAATGATATTTGCTCACAATTCATTTCTACCATTTTGTTTTGATCCCTGACCAATCGACCAAAAGAAAAAAAAAAAAAAAACATACACAAGTTGTATTCATGACACTGTAGCAGTCCATTACCGATGACCTCGTGTGAGCAAAACACTGAATTGACATTTTGCTGTGTGGGTGGAGATGGGATTACATATGACAGTTTGGGGGCAGCCGTGGGGAGGAGGCGTCCGCGGCGGAGGGTGGGAGCGCTTGTGCGAGGTGGACTTGCCATAAAGCAAGAGTTAACATGTGAGTGTCATGTTAAGGGGGGGTGAAAATAGTCTGTTAACAGGAACAAATGGGAAGGGGACATATCTATTATTTTATTTTATTTTTTTTAGTAAATGTGACTTGCCCGTTGGTGACAGTTGACCGAATGCACAGACGTCCGCAAACTGTTGTTTTCATCTTATCGCTGCTGCCGGTTCAAAAGTCAGGTGTGACGCTGACTAAGTTACAGCTCAAAGTTTACCAGTAATCTTTAAACAGTGGGAGAGTACCAGAAGGCAATGAGGGCGGCACATATGTATATGCATACTGCTTGAAGTCATTAAGCAAGATTTTATTCTCATTAAACTGGGCCGTATGAGTCATTTGGGGAACATTAACGAAGAGAAAAAATAATCTAAGCCTTCCGGCGACATACCTGAAATGTAATTTTGTTATGCTGCTAATAAAGCCCTGTCATCAGTAGACTTTTTATAATCTGATGTCTGAGGCACACCGTAATCTTCAGTGACAACTAGGGCGGGGCAATTATGGTAAAAATACTATTCATGGATTGATATTGGAATCACGATTATTTGTTGCATTCAAAATGTTGTATTTATTCACCTGCCAGATCTAAAAATATCTTGAAAGAACCAGAATATAGATTTGTAAAGTAAAATAATTAGGGCCGAACGATATTAGAAAAAAATGATAGTTATTGAATATAGCAATATCCATATTTAAAATGTACCGAAAAAAATGACATTTATTAGCCAATGAAAGAATTTAAAAAAGAAATTCCTGGGACAAAGTAAACAAGCTCAATACATTTTCAGCCAAATGTGTAGATACCAGCATCATATTAATGAGTACGAAAAACAAAAATTATCTTTTGAAGGGTGATTTTATATACTACACAAGTGTGTCGTTCTCGTGCAGGTAGCATGTCCATAATGACAAAATACGACAATCTACCCATGCATATCAATCAGCCAGCCACTCTGCTTTGGCTACGCCCGTTAAAGCGATCAGTCTGCCCTCCCTTAAATGAGCTCTGATCTTGTTAGTATGACACAAAGCCTCTTTACCGCCAACGATAGTCCAAATCGGCTCTTCGACACAGACACACAAGAGTTAGAACTGTGATTCTGCGGCATCTCCTTGACGGGAGGTGCAAGAAGGATACGGAAGATGGCTGTCTCGAGAAGAACATAATCATAAAAAAATAAATTCCGGTGACCGCACGCACTGCAGGAGGGTTCCGGATAATCACAAAGTGTAACGGGACATGGGGGGAGGGATGGTCGTTCGCCTGTGAACCAAGAGTCAATTAGCAATCTGGAAATATGCCTGAGGGGGTGCGAGGGGGGGTTATCAGAGGACAGCTAAAGGGGAGTAGGAGATGCAAAGGGGGCTATATGGAGGCATGAGTCAGAGCAGCGGGGGGAGGAGAGCGAATCAACAAAAGGCAGAAGAAGCGCCCTGCAGCACTCTCATTTATTATGACAGTGTTGATTAGCGGCCAGGGAAGGTCAGTGTTTCTTGTACCCTCACATCCTCCGTGGGAAGACTATCGGAATGAGTGGCTGCATCGAGGAGCATTCTCTCCACTTATCCTGAGCACACACCCTGCTTCAGTGGTGACCTTTCCGCACCGTGCTATTGTGTAGCGAATGGGCTGAAATACAGCAGTCGGTTATTAAGACCACAGTCAATGGACAGCGATGGGGACAAATATGATTTAGATTCAGGTTTAGTTAGCTTATGAAAATAAAAAAAAAATTTAACTGGGAGTTTTACATCTACCTGTCTTATTTGCGTAGTGTTATTTGTTGCATTACTTTTTAAGCTTCACACTGAACAAAGAACAATTGAATACAGTATTTATTTATAAATCTATTTATTGATTGATTATTGTGTAAAAATTCATTTGAATTAATTTGTCAATTCAATTAATTATTAATTGAATGATTGCATATATGATTTTTTGTTGGAATCGTTTGCATCTAATTCATGTGAGCCCCTCCCTGCATATCACAAGTACAGTAAATTGTAAGTCGCTTCTCTAAAGTACTAGCATGGAAGTACTTTTTAAATTCAGCTGACATGCTGTCGATACCAATTCATCAGAGCGTCTCGGCAATCCATCACTTCCATTTCCTTCTTCGTCGCGATCACAGGCGTAGGTAAACAATAGAGCTCATCTCCTTTCTTTGTGGAGTTTTTTATTTCCCCATATATCCTTCTCGACAGCGTCGGTGCAGCTTTTCTTTTTCCCCCCAACCGAATATCATCTTTCTTTGTCCTCGACTCTGGCCCTGCCGACCCCTACACACGAACACACACGCGCAACCCTCCGCCCACTACTGTGGTTGGAAATCAATACAAGTGTCAGGGAAAGTCCACCCCATGCCACGCCGCTTGTTCCCACATCAACTTTACTGGCGGCGTTTAACTTTTCTGCTGTGAAGCACACCCAACATAACTGCACAATATGGGACCTCTTTGTCATTGCAATTGATCTGCTGTAGAAGTTCAAGTTTTTTTTTTTTTAACCAGTCCTGCACGATTCAATTACCTGCAGATGACCTCAAATCTCATTCCCCTCACCTGCGTCTGCTGGTAATGCTATTTTGCCGCCCGACGACGCCAGACGCAACCAAAATTCGATATCTTCGGGATCGTGGAGCAGAAAGGGAATGTTGACTCGCTAAGTGAGCTACAGTGCATTAAATCCAGATTAATTTCAATTGAGATGATGATTAGGTGCAAATGATTTGCAGTCTCAGCACTTGGGTTATGAAAACAGGGGGAAGACCGGTACAGAGGCCGCCCCCCCCAGCCCCTCTCTCCTTCAGCTAATACCAAAAGGCTCTGTTCTTTGTCTTTCACAGTGGTGACCCTCCCCCAATCCCCTGTCTGCCTCCCTTTTAACACCTAGCGACAATCAAGGGGTGGGGGGGTTTGGAGGGGGGGGCATAGCGCGATTAATAGCACATGCAGAGTGTGCATCAGTTCTTGATGTGGTAGGTGACTCACTGTAAATTGCCAGCAGCCTTTGTAATTGTGTCCTATGTGAATAAAATATTCCAAGCGTGCCTCGCAATAGGCTCCCCCACAAGACACGCAAGGGGAATGGTTGTGATCACTGCCGTCTGTCAAAGTAATGGAGCCTAGATCATGTTACCTTTGTCTGGCTCGCTCATGCACCGTGCAAGATGCAATTTACGGGTTTTGCGTTGATGCACGGTTATGTTGTGAGGGGGGAAAGAAAAGCGAACAAAAGAATGTAGAGGTGACAAAAACAAATGTTTACCTGTCCGATGTCGCCAATCACATTCCCAGTGCCGTCTATCCTTGGTCTCTTGCACTCCGCCCCGGTGAGGTCAGTCAAAGCAGCGGCTGCAAGAGCGTCTGGTTCCGGGTCCCCTCGCTTCATCCCCCGGACCGCCGCCGGACCTCCGGCAGCGCTTGTATGCGGCACCGCTGATGTATCGATGTCTCTTTCTCGGTCCATTATCCCCCGACTAACGGGTAGCATTATAGATGCAACGTCGGTCGACATTAACATTGGACGGCAGAGAGTCTTCGCCCAAGAAAAAAAAAATATTGGACTGTGGTTTTCCCCTTCTTCTCTTGTCCTCGTTGTCCTCAATGAAGGATTCGGATGGATGATAGGAAAGTGGCTCTCGTAATTCAGGCAATTATTTAGTGTCTTATTGGCGTAGGCTACTCAAGGCAGAACATAATGGCTGTGTCAGGATAATGGAGAAAGCACAGCGGCTTTTTCCATCAAGTCAAACGCCGCTAAATAAGTGACCCAATTTAGTGAAGACCACACGTCCGACTCTTGTCTGTCTGACAAGCTAATTAGCTAGCTAACCTTAGCTAGCTCGCTAGCAATACATTCCGCTAGCTCTCTGAATAAACGTGGCTCGAAGAGAACACTCTCGCTACCAGTGGGAAGAGAAAGAAAAGGTTATAAATTGTCCACGACGAGTCCTAATGTCTGCCGCGTCTAATGGGTGGCTTCTCGGGAAACCTTTGTGTGGATCCTACCGGGCTTTCACTTGATTCCGTCCGTCCCTTTTCACGCCGTGGGCTGCTGTGGAGTGTGGATGTGGCTCCGGCACGATTTCCTCCGATCTGAATCCCACTTGGCGTAAACTCCTAGTGAGTCTGAGTGGGCTGGTCCACGGTCAGATGGATATCCATTATTGGGCAAGGTTTGGTTAAGATGACTGGTCCTGGATCTGTGTTACATCTCGTTTTCAGCTACCCGGAGTCCGCAATACCATTTCACCCCCTCCTATTCCATCATTTTATTTTCAAAACGGGTCATCATTTGATTATTTGGGTTCGACCCCCGTGAGGAAAAGCGGTTAGGAAAACGCATGGATGGATGGAATGCTGCTCTTTTATTCGGTGCTTCTACCTTATCGAAATATTATGAATGGGGAAAATGGATAAAGCAATAACAAAACAATAGGATATACGTTTTAGTTCAATAGCTTGGATCATTGTGTAATATTTTTGTATTAAAAATGATTAAACTTCAATCTGTCATCCAGGAATACGCACTCATTACTTCACGATGACACAGTTTTGTCAGTGATAATTACAGATAATATATTTGTATGAAAAACAGTTTATAAACAAAACAATTCAATTATGTATTGTAAAGACAGTAAAGTCCGAGTGTTTCTATTTTTCCAGACGAGGTATGTTCGTAGTGATTAATAAATAAATCATAAAGGCTTTGAAAAAAAAAAATATATTTAAAAATGACCACGCGAGAATATTTTCACTTAATCCAAGACGCACTCAAAATAAAGGCCATGTGTACACGTTTGTTATCTTTGTGCGCCCCCTGGTGGATCTTAAGATGCAGTTTTTCAGTTTTGGGTGTCACGGAATGAAAATGTTGACCTGCATTCATTTGATGTGGAAATGAAATATAGACATTTTTAAAGCAGAAAATTAATATGGGTGAGAGAAAGAGGGTTTGTTTTTCTCCATTTGGAGCTGTGGATGAAGTATTTATTAATATTTTTTGGGTTTGTTTTAACATCAGTTCACATACAGTACAGTTTTTAAAAATGAATCTAAAGATACCATCTTCCTTATTGGTCATTCTGGGTGACAACCAGCCCTGAAAGTCGTTCCAGAAAACTGCGTACATTCTGTGAAAAAAAAAAAAAATTGGCAGCAGTCCCAACATCTTTTTCCCCAAAAGAAACCGAACCATCACTGTTTCGTTTCTGCCGTTGGCTCCTCCCCTTGCACATCCACCGCTCAATCTATTGGTTATGCTGTGTGTCAGTCACACTCGCTCAGCCAATCACATCATTGATCACACTCTTAAAGGTGGAAGTTTTTCTTATCGTTCGTCAGTCGAATTTTAATTCCGAGACGAACCTTGCAGTCGTACGCCATCCTACTTACACAGGTACGTGAAAGACGCACGAATGATATTATAATTATCAGACGATGCGTGATAAATATTGAAAGTTTACCTATTTGGTGCGTATACGTGTTTTTAACATTGCGTTTGCCATGTGTGTTTTTTTTTTGGGCGCGTTGTAAGCATGCGTACATGTTTTAAAAAATGCCAATAACTGTGGCTTACTCTACAGACTTTCCACATTGTGAATTAAGCATGGCTTTGGACGGATGTGGCCTTGTTTGCAAATATATCCTCATCCTCTTCAACGTTATTTTTGCGGTAAGTTTGGACTATGAACATGATGATTCATCGCTAGATAAGTAATCTGGCCTGGGAAAAATGGGAATGTAAAAGGAAGTTTGCAAAGGCTGACCAACTCAGTCAGCGCCACTGCTTAGTTTCGTTTCTCTAAAAAAGCAACTCATGCCGTTATCAAGCCCCCCCCCCATGTTACTCAATTTGAACAGTGTTAAACAGGAAGCAAAAGTACTCGCACAGATTTAGTAAAAGTAAATACAGATATATGAATCAAAGAGGATGAAAGCACCGATTTCAAAAGCATGCTGCTTTTGCTTTGCAGATCTTGGGCTTTGTTTTATTGGGCCTGGGCCTGTGGCTGAGGTTCAGTGACAACACCAGACCAATATTTGAAATAGATGGCCTAAGCTCCAGCACATTTGTTTGTGGTGAGTTTGCTTTTTGTCCGATAAAATATTTAGAGACCTGTCCCGACTCGAGGACATTTTAAAATGAAACGACTTGTTTTCATTCGATTAAATGGAATTCATTTTATTGACAATTTGTTTTTTTAAAGGTGTGATAATACTGATCGTGCTTGGCACGGTCATGCTGATCTTGGTGACGATTGGCGACTACGGTGCCTGCAGTGAGAAGAAATGTGCTCTCCAATTGGTGAGAACTTTAAAAAGAAACCTAATATGGTCAAGTCGGAAACACCGCCTTGTTTTGGAAACCAGATCCTCTCGGCCCACACATTCATTTGTGTGCCTTGAAACAGTCCTGATTGTTGCTAACATCTTACAAAACACCAATTATAACAAATATTTTTGAGGGGCTTTAACCTTCTTAAAATGATTTTCCTATGCGTATGACACACTTAAGTGACATCTCGAGAGGATGTGGAAGAAACGCCCCAGCACCACATGTTAGAACAAGTTACCTCGATCCCGGTTTCTCTTATCTGCAAAGAACAAAACTGTAATCTGAGCAACTCAGGGTGAACGTCCTCCGTCTGGCATTCCGATTGTTTGATGGTTCCTGCCCTCGTCTCACGCCATGCTATCCTATGCCACTGAACTCCAACCACAAAAATAAAACGGTTAAAATAATGTGTAAGCCATCCTCAACAGACAATCACAATTAAATCTCAACTTTCCCTTTCAGTCCTCTGTTCTCTTGTCCATCCTGGCGATTGCATTGGTTTGTGTCGGAGTGGTTGCTTACACCCAGAGGCAAGAGGTAACCAGCAAACTAAGACGTTAATAGAAATTGGGTATTACGGTCAAACTTTGAATAATCAAACATTTCCTTTGTGATTTGAAGGTTGGGATGAGGGTTGCGGAGTTCTACACTAGCATCTACAGTCTGTTCGCAGCCACTGGAGACGCCGGCATCGGTGTCACATTAGTCTTCGTTCATGAGATGGTGAGAACGAATTCCCCGCTTATTTTCTGTACGGTTTGTAATTCTGAATTATTCGTAACACACTTTGGTACCTTGACTTCACAAGTTCCCCATTTTGAATTTAGAAGTACAGGTGTCACAAAGAAGTCATTCACTGTAAAAATATCTGAAATAAGTTGATTAATTTTTATTTATTTTTTACCTGTCAGTGATGATAATCAGCTTTAACTTCTTCCATGGTGTAGCTTCATTGCTGCGGTGTGACAGGCATCACCTTGTTGGAGGCTGTAAAACAGACTTGCCCTAAGCCTCAAGGCTTCTTCGAGAACATCGCCATGTCTGTAAGTTGCCCACTTCAGAGATCATGTTAGGCCAAATTCTTTTTGTCTAGATCTTTAGTTTCTGCTGTTTGCTTTCCAGACATGTCCTGGGGTTATCACTGATTTCTTCACCAGTAACGCACCGATGGTGATGGCCATCTTCATTGGAACAGGAGCTCTTTTGGTAAGCAAAAAAAAATAAATCAAATTAAAGCTTGGTTTTTATAAATTAACAGGATCGAGAGTAGGAAAAGTTGATCCCCGACCCCTTAATGCCAAATTAGATTTTGATTAATTAAATAAGATACTCAATTAATGTTACTATTTCAATCGATCATGTAGGTTAATGTTATGAAAACGAATCCCCTAGAAGAGAATTCATGATGGATCTCAGTCACGTTGAAAGTTCTAATTCTGTCCCCCCCCCTTCTTTTCTTTCAATCACAATTTCACGCCCCTTCCAAAGTTCATTGCTCTAATATGCAGCCTCATCCTCAAAGCCAAGCTGAATGAGTCGAGCTCTCCATCTCCTCAGTACATCATCTTGACCAACTCGTCTCCATCCCTGCCTAACTTGTCCCAGCATCAACTTGAGTCTGACCAAGACCCAATCGTTTTCCCTCCTCTCACGTTGGCCAACACTACTGTGGGCCAGATTTAGTCTACTCCCATTCTTTTTTTTTTTAAACCTAATTCCATAATTCAAAATGTCATCACACACTACGACTTTTTGGCTCTCACCCTGATATTCACTGCTTCTTTCACTCTGGCTTTAATTTCCCCCTCTACTTTTCTGATAGATCACTGCCCTGGTGTGCACCAGTATCCTCTTGAAACAGATCAAGAGAAACCTGATGGCCCACGCTGCCCACTACTCTGCTGTTTATTAGGTGGTGGGATTCCTCTTTTTTTCCAAGCTGATTTCAAAATGTCAACGCCACGTGTGCTCTTATATAGGATTCAATATTATTATATGCAAGTGCTCGCTTTGAATAATCATTTGTCACGTTAATATGGGAGTTACATTGCGGGTAACACGGGGAAGCTAACAGTTGAAACTATGTTTAACCGTTTAAACACTGTTTGGAAAATGTTAAATTTAATTTGAAAAGAAACTTACTGTAATACGAAAGCCATTCCTTTGTTGAAACTTTTGTTTATATACAAGTATAACTACTAATTGTGTCACACTGAATATTATTCTGTCAAATTTGCTAAATCTTTTATAGTAGTTAGTAAAGTTATTATTTGTGCAACCTGCAATTATTTTTAGGTACAAACTAGAATTGTTGGATTTTGTTGAAGGTCAAATTTTAGACCTTGCCAGCGACATTTTGGTTACATTTTCTTCTTTTGGGGACCCAAAAGATTTGCTGCTGTTCAATGTCTTAGATGAGTGCTTTTGTTTTAGAAACTTTGTTTTGCACTATATTGTAGAGACCATGTTTATCTTTAAAAAAATAAACAGTTTGTAATACAATAGGAATACCTTTTGCATCTTTATTGCTGTAAGAGGAAAGAAGCAGCTGTGAACTTTCGCTGGCAGAGCAACGTCGTCTACAAAGATGAATGTTTCCGTTAAATCGACATTAATAACTTTACTCCATATGACAGAAGTTAATATTGAAGTGTATTATGAAACGTTAAAATGTCTTAATGTCGGCCTTACGTGGTTTCTTGCATCAGTCGTCCGGGACCACCATGTAAATGTCAGGGTCGGAGGTCATCACCATCATCTGCAGCGAGCAGGACACATTGACCTCCGAGGTTGGGAGCTCCAAAGAGTTAGGTTTCAAAAGGAAAAATTGAGGTCCTAATCCAGAGTCTATAAAGACACATTTAATTAAAGTCAGACAATAAATAAAAATATAAGAGGAAACAGCTAGTACAAATTCACATTTAAGGCACTTTAAGAGTCAAGAGTATTCCGCCATCTAGTGGAGATCTGGTGAAACTTCTATAGTTTCCCAAAATATGCTGGACACTGGTTCATTTCAAGACACAGCCTCAGGAAATACTGTCTTACCGATTATTTCATCAAGCTTGTCCTCTTCATAGTCACCACGCTCCAAAACTTCATATGGATGTACTAGCTGACCCAAAAAACTGAGATGGTTCGGATGAGCATTGACCTCTTGAACATCATCCATCTCGGTTTGTTGAGAAAGTGGGTCAACAGGTTTGTTAGGGGGCGGAGCCACAGGATACGTTTGATAGTAGTCATCAGGGAATACATGAGGGGCAGGAAAGGAAGGTTCCTCAAAATAAGAAGCCATGGGAGGACCGTCTGATTCTAGAAGGTCATCAAATTTCCCATTTTTATCTGGCTCCCCAAAAGAGGGATCCGAGTCCTGAACTGGAATATATGGAAAAAGGGAATAATAGTAATATGGATTATATTGTGGAGATTGAGATGATGCTGCCTCAGCTTCAGATTGTTGATTTTGGCGGAAAAACTTTGTAAATATGTTGGAGTATTTTGGCGACAGGCTCGGATCAGAATCTTCAGTGGGGTTAGATTGAGGGATTTTGGGGTGATGGTTGCTTGGAGGTTGGGTAGTGGCAGCTTGAATCGGGGAGCCAGCAGTAACAGGCTGTTCGGACACTCCTTGCAAATGCGAAATTTTGGCATCTGTTAATCCGGGTGAGGTTGGAGTAGTGATGGGTTCAGGAGGTGAAGATGTCGCTGGGGGGGTAGCGCCGGGAATCATGTGCCGATAAGTCGGGTGAGGGTAGTAAGGAGGTGCCAGGTAAAAAGGTGGAGCCCATCCGAGAGACTTTCCAGGAAAGATAGGGCAGGTCAAAATAAATGTACCCTCGTCAATCTGAAGATGAAGTGTGTGTTTTCCATCCTGAGGAGATGATTATGAAATATTAGACCTTAATTTTTTTATCATTGTAGAAATATCAAAACAGAAAAATATAGGCTCACCTCTACCGTGATACCGCATGTTATGAACGGAGCAGCTATTAATATTTCTGTATCTCGTCTGTCCAAAGTGTAGCCACACTGCTGAGCCAGCAAAAACACCGGCGTCCATTCTCCCCGAACTGCAGAACGATTAAACCGAGAAAATTATAGACAAGTCGAATATTATATTTACTGACTTACCGTTGACCTTTACATCTTGTGCGGCGGGAAGATTGACATTCATCCCATGAGGGGAACAACAGACCGATGAAGGTCTCATGTTGGGAGGCTTGACGGCAGAGAGCGGGCATGACATCTTCACCGGAGTCCCCCTCCATTGCAGAGGTAACACATAACTGCCTCCCTAGTCAATACATATTTATTATTTTTGTCAGGGCATTGAAGATGGATAAAATAGAGATATAAAAAAATCTATCACCTGCTGTGTGACATGACAGGCATTGTATTGCACTATCAAGCTGAGCTGTGTCCACGTGATCTCCACAGAGTAGCCACATCGAGGTGGCAGATGGTAGAGGTGAAGAGATGATTCATTCTCTAATTTAAAACAAAATTAAATCAACAGAAATATACAAGTTTTTGGATACAGTGGGCGCACCTCGGTCAAGCAGGAGATGTAACGCTCGTCTCCTCCTGACAGTTAAAGTCATGGCGCTGTCTCCACAATCCACCTCAGGCTGAAGCTTCCGCCAGATCTTCTCGGAGCCACTTAGCCGCTGACCTGGCATCTTCACTTTATTCTTTCCTTGTCACATAGTAAAAATAAAAAATATGAGTCAAGCGCTTGTTAGCTTCAGAAAATCAAATTAGAACCATTTTTTAAATTTTCTTTTTTAAACTATTTCATACCTTTAACATCTGAATGAGACTGACGGTCCACATGATGTCGAGGAATGTTCGCTCTAAGTTGACCAGGGATGAAGAACTTCCCATAGACCACGTGCTGGATTTGACCTGAGCTGCAGTCGGCAGGAACACCAATCTCCTCCCTTCCCGTTTCAGAAGAACTTTGACTCCTTGGGCCATTTTTTTTGTCCGCTACTGTTGTAGATGTAGCAAATTCTACTTGCCTTCCTGAAGGTAACTGTCGCCGAGCGTCTTCTTGACTGAAATTATTTTTGAGGCTTTTTGTCGTCACGCTGTTATCCTCGTCGATTGGAGGTGTCAGATTTAAATTGGGGTGAGTGTAATAAGAGGTAGGTTTGCAAATTGTATGGGGTAGAAATAATGTTAAGATGGTGAAAATTAAGAGGGCAGCGATGCGAGAATATAGTTTGGGTTTCAAATGCATTGCCAGGTTTAGTTTTTTGGTCTGTGTGAGGATCATGTGACTTGAGGGAGCGGCTTTTATGATTTCTTAGAAGCACACCTGTTTGCTAATTGGCCCTTAATTGACCATCCGTCCTCTCAAAAAAAGTCATTTTACTCCTAAATTTTATAATATTTTTATCTACTTGCACCTGTGTGTCAAGTAAATTTGCAGATTTTTTTTTTAAACTTCTACTGTTTAATATTTTTTTTTGGTAACAGATTTCTTCTCCAGATTTCAGTCATACTGAAAATGACAGAAATGAATATTTACTCTGCTAGTAGAATTTTCAATTTGTGTCCCTTAAATTCCCAGTTGCTCCTAGTAAACAAAGTTTGTGTAATCCCTGAGCAGGGCCCATTTTTTATGAGGTAATGCTCCCTTCTGTCCACTAGAGGACGCCCTGCTGCATTCTATATATCCATTTAGCAGTGTTGTTGAGAATGTAGTTGCTAAGACACACCAGGGATTCAAATCCCATTGACCATGAGGTGGAAATTATAAGTGTACTGAGTTGAACTTGATAAGATCACTATTTTCCACTATCTGACAATTCAACACAACCAATCATGCAGTTGTCATTATGAAATCAAGATGGCTCCAGTGTGTTATTATGCCAGTTTGTTGGGAGTGACAGTGACAAGTTACAACCGTACTTTTTGACTTAAACGAGATCTGAAGGTTGTGTGTGTTGTGTGTGTGTGTGTTTGTTGCAGGAAGGGGAGGTTGATCAGTCGACTATGGGTGCGGCAGTTGGATGACTCACATTTTAGAGTTGCCTAGCTACGGCTTGGAGTTGTTTTCATTTGAACTGAAGTGAGAATACAGTGTGCATGTCTGCATTTCATTGAAGGGGGGCGAGAGAGCAAGAAAAACAGAGAGAGCAAGAGAGAGAGAGAGACTTTGTGGGCACAGCCTAAACACAGGGGTGGCTCTCAGCCGGAAACAGGCGGAGCAAAAATGTTCCCGAAAAGGACTCAAATCACGTGAGGAGAAACTGGAGTTGAATGTTATGCCGACACAGAAAAAACACAGCAGTGGGGGTGAGGTATCGTGAAGCTTGGATGAAAAACCACTGGCCGGTAACCATGGAAACGGGTCAGCCTGGGCAAATGTGTATTTTTTTTTTAAATACTGAGTGTAAACAGTGGCTTGGACGCCTCACATTTGCTCTAGCGAAGGCCGTGATGTAGAAAAACACAAGGGCCTCATGTCAGCTCCACAATTAGTCTGTTGTTTAATAGATTTCCCAATTTTTTTATTTTATTTAGTTCAAAGTCAAGCAGCCAACAGGAGACATGCAAACAATTAGACTGAGGATTAATTTGCTTTGCTTCATGTTTTAATTTGATTTTCATTGCTTTTCCATTGAAGCTTTCCATCACTTTGTATAGCTTCTATCTTTCAATCATTAATTTATTTTAGCTTTGCACTGGGAAATCTTTGTTTTCCATTCATACAAACATCCATGCTGCCTGGAGTGTTTTGAAAATTTTCGTTATTTTGCTGAAAAGTGATTAAAGGTTTTGTGGCTGCGAGAAAATCTAGGGGGTTTATTACTTGTACTGGGTGCTTATTGTGGTTTTCCTCAGATTTTAGTTCAAATTAGCTGCATATAAAGTACTGAGTAAATTCTGAACGCTGAACCTTTGACTGCATGGCACACGTGCTAACCAAATATAGCGCTGCTAATTTGACTAGTGTGATCTCAAGTTTTCCTACAATAGTAAATTTTCACAAAGCCCCAAACGCCAACATAAATAACCAAGGCGTGGACACAGAGAAATTAAAGCAATGACCAATCCTCTAAAACATACTTTAGTAAAAAGAAAAAAAAAAGACTTTTGTGTCACTCCCTTAGTGAATGAGTAAGTGTTTGCCTTTGTTTGTCTCCGTTGATGTGTCACGAGCCAGATGTGTATTCCGTATGCGGGTTTAAGATTTTGCGATCGTGCATATGTGTCACTCGAGAGTAGTAGGAAATGATCATCAAAAAACGAGCTCGCCCACACCGGAAGAAAGGCCGCCAGGGTCCAAACTGAACCTTTGAGGTAAGCCTAAACTCGCCCTCCCTTGTAATTCATAACCTCCCACCTCAAAGTTTAAAATATTCTCAACCACCACTAGACCCTTTTTTTTTTTTTTTCAAATGAGTATTCATATGTGCTTTGGCAGGGTGTGACGTGCAAAACAGCAAAGGAATGAGTGGATTGAAGAAAGAACCACAGGCGAGGAGTTTTACTATTGTGTAACGCTGCAGTCTCATTGGCTGTGGTCGGGCTCACTCGTCTGGCATGTGCACACTGCTCGACTTCCCACAGACATTTTGAAAGGCTCCCTCCTTTCACAAACATCATCAAGGAATTATCATCCGACAAACATTTGTCATGCCACGCTCGACCGACCTTGAAGAGCAATGAAATGAAAATCTCGCAACATGCTAAAAAAGAAGCATTATTTCATTGTTCCAAGCTTTCGGAATTCTTATTGTGACATGGCATGTAACTCATTCTGGGGAAATATAAAAATGTCAAAGTTGCATAGCTCAGTTCTGCGTGCTGAATAGTAGATTGTGCCCTGCATTCACTTCTGAGAAGATCCCACAAACAGGAACTTTGTAAAATCATCCAAGCATGCCTGAGTGAGGGTTTCACGGATTCATCGTTTTTTTTTTTTACGTGCACACAGCGTTTTGGTATCGCACAACTCACACACAATATCACACTGTTGAAACTCTGTTTTATGAGTCTGGTTTTTCCGGTATTCATTGGCGTTGCAATATGACAAAGAGCTGTTTGTTGAGCAAGCTACTCCATTGGTAGACTCAATAACTACACAGGCATGTGATTAGTTGACTTGTGCTTGGTTTAAAAAAAAAAAAAATGTGGACCTAGTCTCTGCCCCACCCCGCCTTAGACAAGTAGGCATTGGTAGGAGACCACTTCTTGCATCATCCAAGTGGCGAGAATAATGAGCACATCCGCCGGTTTGATTCGGGGAGTGTTTTATCACGCTTTACGAATAGTACAGAGCAAACCTCGCCTAAAGGTGGGGTCGACACACCCAGGACTCAATCGGGTCGGACGGCATTCTCTCCTCTCTATAGTGTCTCGAATTTGTTCCCTCTGCTTAACACTCAACTGCTCCTAATATTCGCTTTTATCTCACAAGGCAATTCTAATCACAGATTTATCACCATGTCGTTTATTTCGTCTCAAGGTTGTGATGTCAGCACAGCCCAGATGGAGTTGATGATTGTTTTCAGGATAAGATGAATGAAAAGATAGTGTGTATCTATGCTGGGGGTACGATGAGAGAATAATCATTGGGATTTGAGAAGTCAGAAATAAACGTTAGAAGTCATTTCGGCTCTAGGTGAGGGGAGTGCTTGTGATTGCATTCTACCACGAGATTGTAAGGTATGTGTGTAATTGATAACACCTTCACAATACAGTATGTAGACTTTTATCAAGCAAGGAATTATATTTTGGTAAAAATGCAACAATTAGGATTTTTGATGAGGATTGTTTTTGTGCAGTATTGATTAGCAGGTAGTGGTGAAGGCCCGGGCACCAAATGTTCACTCGCCACTAAATAATTTATGTTTAATTATTTAAAAGAATAAAACTAAAAATTAAATATATATATGTTTTTTATTACCATTATTTTATTCTTATTATTATTATTGTTATTTTTAAGGACTCACAGTTTAGTTCAGTTCCCTGTTCCTCAATTTTCTGGACTTCTGGAATATATATATGTTTTTTATTACCATTATTTTATTATTATTATCTATTTTATTTTTTTTATTTCTATTTCGTAAGGACTCACAGTTTAGTTCAGCTCCCTGCTCCTCAATTTTCTGGAATTCCTCTCTCACGTGACCTGCAGCTGATTCCGCTGATGGCCCTTGCAAAAATTCTGCCTCCTCTTACGTCACACGAGGATTCTGTCCTCATTCACTAGAATGAATGTTGCACTCATCTGACCTGCCTTCAGGTCACGCTTAAGGTCACTTTCCTGGATGTTCAACAAAGCCCGTTTCTCACTGAGCTGTGACTGTTAGCGTGGGTTTGCCAAAGGTCTGAATGATATTTTTCATCAGGATTCCTTCAAGGACGCAAATGGTCATAAAGATGTTTTAACAGTCAACAAAATAAGAAAAACTGGCTTATAATTAGCATCCTGCTAGCTCATTAAATAAATATTCCGCATAACATTTACCTCTTTATACGTGTCTAAAACAACTTGTCTAAACGTAACTATCGTACCGTTTACCTAATCGACCTCTGATAATCTTTGCTATCACGCTTTCTCAATTTATGGTTGGTATGTTCTGCTGTGAGGATTTGACATTCCACAATAAATACCACGTTCATACGTATGATTTACATCTTGAAGATGACTACAGTTGGAAAGCAAAGAGCTCAGGGACAAATTTGGAAAAATGCAATGATGAGCCTGCATATATTTAGCAACATGATATGATTTCCAAGACGTTATATTTTCCCTTTTACTAGAAAAATGCAGTGCTGCTACACGTGGGTGAGGGATGGATGACTTTGACTCACTGGAAACATTAAAACCATATACCACAAAATATAAACGAGCAATGTGGGGATAATAATTAATTAATAGTCCGAAGCCGTCTCCTCCTGTTCTCATTACCTTCTCTTCTCTAGCTTGACACTCCACCCGTCCGTCTCTTCCCCACCCTTGTCGTTTTTTTTTTTCTTCCCCCCGCTCCTTCTTTCTCTTTCAAGCTGTGACATGCACTCATTTGCCCCCACCTCTTTCTCGATTGCAACCAACAACATTCTTTCTTCCTCAAACTCCTTCCTCTAAAACAAAAGCAGGAAAAGAAGGGTGTTGATCGGGAAGAAATGCTACTGGAAACTTTATTTTTCCTCCGAGCTTGTGTTTATAGCTGCGGCAATCGCACACTGCATGAATACAAATAAATAAATAATGACCGGCCACCACAGTAGTAGGTTTTAGTAAATAAAAATAAAAATATATGAGACACACTCCACTATTTTGTCATCTACCAGTTCAAATGCAAACGTGGAGAACTTGTGCAATGACTGATACTTTTACCCGTATAGTATTGTGATTATGATTCGGGCTCGTCTGTCACCATGGCAACCTGTGTACATTCATCAATGTCCACTGTTAGGGAGTTCCCCCACCAAACCTCAGTGAGTCATCTGCTGCCCTCCCAGAACAAAAATCACCATCAGCTGAGTGACAAAGTCAGGAGACACCAAAAAAGAGGAAAGTATGTTGTATAAGAGTCCCCGTGCATGTGTGTGTATATGTGTGTGTGTATATGTGTGTGTGTGTGTGTGTGGGGAGAGAAGCTGGGCGGGCGGCGGGGAGTTGTGGGAGTGTGTGGTGGACGAGTAGAAACTTGGGGTGGGTTAGCTGAAGTAAAATAGAGTATATTCGTTTTTGAGTCATAGGAGGGGAGGGAAAGAGGGGTGTGGAGTTAAAAAAGAAGGCGGGGCTAAAGTAGGCGGACGGGTAGTCTCTCATGTTTGTACTTTGCCAGGCTGAGTCTGAAAATAGTGTTCGAGACAGACAGACAGCCATCAAAAAGTAAGTTGAAGATTTCTATTTATAAAATGGAAACGATTCTTATTCAATTGTTGGTTATGAGTAGGTTTTTTTTGGTGTCTTTTAAATAATGTTAATTTAGGAGGTTTTGTTTAACTCTTATTTTTGTAGTCAGATTTTGGAACATTTGTGTTTTTGTGGAAAGGAAAATTGATTGGGTGTACTTTTCCATGTGGAGTAGCCAACTTTTTTCTTTCCATGTCTTTTATATCCTATTTCAGTAATGGTTGAAAATATGACCCTCTGACAGAAAATGCATTTGTACGCCTATCGCCTCAGGCAGAGATTATACAAGACAAATATTTGACGACACAATGTTTCATTTTACTGTAGGCAGATAAAAGGTGGGGAAACATCTATGGAGATGAGTCGGGCGTGAACACGTGTTTCGGCGTCTGCATTAGCGTTCTTGGCGGTGTGCGTGCGTGAGTGAGGCAGAGAGACTCGGCCCAACCCTTGACCACTCCTTTTTTTTTTTTTTTTTTTACTGTGGAAAGAAGCAGCACATTCCAGATGTGACTCTTCCATACTTCACACCCAGTCAGTAAAAAATATATTGAAATGTCGTACGAATTTGTATGTAGAAAATAAAACCCTAATTAAATATTTGATCAGAGGACTCAGTCAGGGTGGGGCCACATCGTTAATTTTGATACAAGGCGACTTGAATGGATTTGAAATGTTCTGATGTGGTTTTGTGCTTGGGGTGTGAGTATTTCGCTGTAGAAATTCAAACTAGAGGAAGGATAAGTTTAGGCCCAGTCACACGAAAAGGTGGGGGGGGGGGTGAATATTCTTTACAGTTATTTTAAGGAGTGGCAGGTTTCTTGCAGGCGTCAGCAGGCAAGTCCAAACTCATCTTCCCGCCACTCAAAGTTTCCTCAAGTATAGTCAAGATTTACTTGTATTCAGTCCTCACATCTAAACACTCTTTGGATATAACTCAAAAGTAATTAGAAGTTGGAAAAACCAAAGAGATGAGCGCGAGCCAGCTCGCTCGGTCGGGTCTCGTGTGTTTTTATGAAGATGGGCGTGTGCTTTTCTCGCGGGTTGACAGCCATATTTGACTTATAAAGTGTTTGGTGACATTTGAAAAAGTCTCACTACTGCTTTTTCACCAGCTTCTCTGTCCTTGTCTCACGCAGCACCGCCATCATGCTGATTCTCCTCGCTGGCATCTTTGCCCTGCATATCATCGCCATTATTCTACTCCTGGTGGCAACCATCGATAATGTAAGTGTGTTCTTACATACCTTCACACAAACACACTGCCGTAAGGCTTAAAGACAAACCATAGCAGACTGCATTGGTATGTTTTGACGACAGCAAAAAGAAGTTCTGACGAGTGATTGATCGGCGATGCTTTCCTAGAGTTGACATCTCATGATGAGAGATGAGTGAAGCACGCGTGGCGTCTTCCTCTTATTGCTTCTAAATTGTAGCTGACACTTGACGGAGACGACCTGCACATACTCGTCATTCACGCACAAATATGTGACATCGTTACGTGCCACACAGAGACTTGCGGAATGCCACACTGGCCGACACATTCCGCACTTTTTGATTCCGAGCACGTCTGAATACAAGGAGTAAACATTTTGTCATGCAATTTTTAAGGACAAGCAGCTGTGCCGATAATATTTTTGCCGAAAGAGTCAAACAATGAGAAGAGCAGCCAATGGCTACCGAAGGCCCAAACCACACCCGAACACTCGCTGACATCACTCCCAAAACTGACCGAGCCCTTTAAAATGAACACGTCACACCAGGGTTGTTGTTGTGACTTGACACAGTGCTATTTCTTCATGACCAAAAACAACTGAAAAGTCGGAAGCTGGAACGGATTAAAGCCATTTTAATTCATTTCAATGGCAAATCTTGATTTGATAGTGAGTCAATTACAACTTGGTCACGGTGCAACTATTTTCATATCAGACAATCAAATTTTTCTATAATTTTCCTCAGGCTTGGTGGGAGACTAAAACCATATCCACTGATGTGTGGTTCCGGTGGATATTAGTGAATGGAGAATGGAACGCCACCGACCTTCCGACAGGCTCACACTACCCACAGGGTAAGATACACACACACACACACAAATCAGCATTAGCTAGAGGGAAAACCTGTTCTTCGGTACACACACGCTACTTTCCAATTCTAAAACTCCTGGCTCAGCCCATGTGTGCAAATCAGCAGCGTCAAATATTTAAACCTCATTGCCCTTGCATTTAGTCAAATGAATTCGGCCTGCGTTAAACATTTGCCACGCGTTTGTCATTTGACAGATATTTTTAATTTTTAAGCCATCCATATTTTTTCAAAGCCTTATATTGCACTTTTGAACAGGTGTTGCTTTTTCTGACTCCCCCTACAGACTACCTCCAGGCAGTGCAAGCTACCACAGTGTTAGCTTGTATATTCTCCATCCTGGGGATCTTCGTCTTTGTAGCTCAGCTCTTCACTTTGAACAAAGGACAGAGGTTCACCATCTCTGGCGTTTTCCAAGCCCTTGCCAGTAAGTTTGTTCTCGGATAGTATTTTCTTTGTCGTGCAAGAACAAAAAACAAATAATTCCTCGTCCCTCTCAGGTCTCTGCATCATGATCGCCGCCTCCATCTACACAGATCGCTTCCATCTGGATGAGAGTGTCGGTTCTTATGGTCACTCCTATATCCTAGCATGGATCGCCTTTGCGCTCACGTTTATCTCCGCCATCACTTATTTTGTGCTACGCAAGAAGACTGCATGAGAAGAACACCAGAAACAAAACCCATCCAACCAAAATGGTTAGGTTGGATTGATTGTTTTAGCCAAAAACCTGATCTTTAGTTACTGAGCAATAGCAGATTGCAACATTCCACAATGGCAGTAGAATAGAGGCACAACCAATTTAAGTTGGATTGGTGTGGAATATTATTTCCACAAATGTGCATATGATGCGAAAAGAAAGTAAGAGCCAGCATCAATTTCTGTAACAAAAAAGGATTTAACAATTCAAATGTACGTCATTTTAAATATGGATATAAGTGGATTAAAAAGAAAAAAGGGGGTGCGTCTATAATTTTTTTAAGTTTTTCCCCCCCTATTATTTTATTGTAAGTTTATCAAGTTAAATTCATATATTTTATATGGTCTTTCTTTGTGATAAGTGTTACTAAAATTCATTCTGGTGCTGCCCTATGACGATGGCATCGGTCCAAAATGACATGTTGGTAGATTTAAGGATGACATGATGCCAATATATTTTCCAGTAAACAATGATGTGTGCTTGTTTAGGAATTATTTAATATTAGAAAGAGTCTAACAGTCATATGTTCAGAGATACAAATCTTTCAGTTATTCAAGTCCCTTCTAAATGATCTTTTGAATTGAATGCTTTAGGATTTTTTTTTAAAATGATAAATTTTACTATGGTAAGAATAATTATCACCTTCTAAATGTCATATTGCTGACTTAGGAATTGACACTGCCTTTACATAATTAAATGTAAATATGTTTCCTGTTATGCTTTGTATATCTAATGCTGTTCTGTTTTGTTGTTTCTCATCATGGATGATTATTTTTACGATAATAAAAAGAGATTCACGACCGATGCTTGTAATTTGTGGGTTTTGTTCGAATACATCATTATCCTTTCCATCCTTGGGCTTTGTGTGGTTATATCCTGTCATTAAAAATACTTCCATTTCACCCAAGTGCATAATAAATGCTTTTAAAGCTATGTTTTTTTTCTCTGTTATGAATCGGTTAATAGGCTTGTTAAGTCCATTTCCCACCTGGTTATTCTTATTTGCATGGTAAAAAAAAATCAAATCAAATGACATCACACAAAAGGTTTCAGCAGGAATAAAACTTTGGTGTACTCATCAAAACAACATGGAGCAAAAACATTCAATTTGGAACCAGACTTGATTTGATTCCAACCTGAGTTCTAGAACTGTTCACATCCGACCGAATGAAGAGTTCAAAGAGGGCCATAGTATTCCTGAGGTGTGTAAAGGGGAACTATGTTCTCCTGTCTATGGGCAACAGGAGATGATCTAGGTAAGTGAGATGGAGATGGGAGGGACAAGCGATGCAAAGGAGATGCAAGGTGAGAAGACGGAGGAGGAAAGGACACAGAGTGAGTTAGAGGAATACAAAGGGAAGGCTTACCGGGTGACGGTGACTTGGTTGGTGGTTGATCGTAGTAAGGGGACAAATGGGAGATTGGCGCATTGGATTGGTGAAAAGCATGGCCCATGCCAGAGTTGGGTGTGGAGAAATAAGGTGCCGGGGGCAGGAGTCCCACAAAGTTGAAAGGGTTGAGGCTGGAGTTAAGTCGGGCTCCCACCATCAGGACATTTTTTGTGTAGTTGTTTAGGGTGGACACGCCAGCTGACATGCAGACAGTGAAGGCGAACCAGGCCACACTGAAAAAGACACAAATGTGTTAACTTCTGCAAACTTTCATTTGACTTGGACAATATTAATCTTTGTCGAGGATAAACAATATATCCCTGTGAGTATTATTATGAACGGTCTAAAAGTGTTGCTCCACCATTTGTGTTCAAATTTCCGCAACTATCAGTGTGTCAGAATTTCCATGCCGGCCGGTATTTATATTTTAAAAATCTTCATGCGTGTAGATGACTTACTAAAATGCCCAAGAATAGCCGTAACTGTGAGGCTTGAAGTCTTCTGGACCCATGGACACTGTAGTCTGAAACACCTGCATGAACATCATGTGACCCACCATTCCGAGCAAACCTGGAAAAATCATGGAAAAAAACTAAGGACATTCCATTTATTTCGAAGATATCAAATTGTGACTAAACCAATTTTGCACCTCCTAAAACTGTGAAGACAGCAGCAAAGGCGTTAAGCAGCTGGCCCCAGCGTTGAGTGGATGGGTAGCAGGCCCTGATGCACAACTGCACGGACAGCAGGATGCAGCTGATGAACAGCAGAGCCACGTACATCAGCTCCAAGGACAACGACAGCCACATCATGGCTGAGGCAACGTGAGAAATAAAAAAATCATCCAAAAATATTTGCAAATAATTTACACTGTGGTTTCAAGTCACCTTTTTCAGATCCCGGAGTCAAAGTGTAGAACCCTCGACACTTCTCCTCTGGAATAGAAATTTGAAGTTTTATAGTACAGCGGAAAGCCGTGAAGTCACTCGTCCAATTTGGAAGTGGACAATTAGTCGTCTGGAAAATATGCTTCTGAGGTCAGACATGATTTCACATCAGCTTATAAGAGCTCGGATGATATTCAGCCCCTGTTTGCGTATACTACTGACCTTTTGCTCTCTGGATTTCTGATCCATGATTGAGCCATACTGCTAAAGACTAAATCTCCACAAGCAAAACACACACTTGAGATAATCCCCTTTAGGCTGAGCGCACACACACACACAAATTCTAACTTACACAGACCAGGAGCTCAGTCCCATTATCACCTTGGATTTCCGTTCCCCGTATGACCCAATTTGTTGTTTTCACTTCCTGTTTGTGTGAATCCTCATTTGACACCTTGGCAATCACGGTAAATCCAACATCTACAGCATGGATTGATAATTTTAACACTTTGGGATTTTTTTGTTTAAGGACAGAAAGCAAATCTGAAATCTGATTGGTCACATTGTGACTATAATTTAATTTAAAAATGTAATTAAATTTTTTCACTCAAATATTGGAATTCAGTAAATAGAGCTGATGTTATTTTCGCCACTTCACTTCTTTCACTGTTCGTGTGTTGTGCTTTGAACGCTCACCCCAGGCGTCCGTGTAGATGTTCTCCTCGCAAGTGACAAACAGACCCGTGTGAAAGACGGGGAAGACAAAGCGGTCGTCTCCCGTCTCCCAGGAGAACTGGATGCTGGATGAGTTGGACACACCGGGAACTGGGATGCATTTGCTATGCTTGATGGGTGAACACAGAGGTTTGGGTACCTTCTGTTTACCCACACACCAGTTGGAGGACGTGAGCGCTATGGCAGCCAGGAAGAGAGACACGACAGTCTGGATGAAGGAGAGCTCAGGGGAACGCATTTGCTGAAGGAAAGTCATCATGCCTGTGTGAAGAAATACTTTTACCAGAAGATAAGGAATATATGCCTGAGGTTTGTTGTCTGTCTATATGTGTTGCTCCACCTTTTGTGTTCAGTTGCTTAAAAGGCTTACCACACACAGATGTTATTTCTTAGCCTGTCTATGGATGGTTGCATATTTTTTTGCATTATGTTAAATGATTTTAAATTATCTAAACCTACGCAGTGTTGTTACAGAAAATTTTCCATAACCATCAATACATTCCCTTCTGTGTTATTACAAAAGTGCAAAAGTAAGGTCAAATTTGGGATGTGGGTTGAGTTTGGTGTGCCACAAATTATACACGATGCTACGCTTAAACAAAAATATAGAAATAATTTAAAGTCTTGGATGATATGGCAAAACCTTGACGGAAAAATAGCAAACATCTGGTAATTAGAGGGTTAATTAGGGGTAAAGTTGGAGAGAAAATATTAAATTCGCCACCAGGTTTAATTTGACATAACATATATGAATACAAATATTTAATTAATAATAAGAAAAAAATGCACTCACCGCCTGCAGCGTCTCTACGGGTTAGTTTCTCATCGCCGCTCCACTTTCAGTCTTCGCTCATCACATAGTGAGGAGGAGTGCCAAATGACGAGGCCTGCGTTCAGACTCACACACACACGGACACACACTCGTCTTCTTTAATCCATATTAATCCAAAACAGACAACTCTTTTCCATCTGTTTTCATTTTGGCTATTCCATTCATTTTCACTCCAATTCATCATGACCCATGTGTGGTCTCCTTCCCCTGTTTTGATATGAACTTTAGCATGACCTTGACGTGATGAAAACATGGCAAAAAGAATTATATGAACATTGCTTTTCACTGCCATCGTTTTCTGAGCCCCAATGGATTCCTGCACTCATTCCACCCTAAATATTTGGGTTGAAAAGCAGAGGATAGAAAAGTCATACTCAGAGTAAAACAGTGGAAAAAAAAAAAAAAGAGTACAGGTTAAAAAAAACAAATAGTGCACAAACATGCCCCTTACCGAATAAATTACATATGGAAATAAAATGCTACTACCTGGGCGTGGAATCTTTTGCTAGATGATAAACACTGAAATCAACATAAAAGCAAAATAAATAAAAACAGCTAATTTCATAAGGGGTGGCATAATCTATTTATTGTTTAAATCCTTTAGAATTGTGTGCAGAATTGCCAGTTGATTCGTTGCATTTTGAAGCAATAGAAGCAAAATGGTGTAAACTACTCAGCGGCGACTTGCAGAGGCGCTGTTGAATCACTGACAACTCGCTTGGTTCTGAAAAATGGAACAAACTTATGGGGAAGTTGCAATCACAAATACTTGCGAGCATTGTTGGGCTAAATATAACACTGGCACGGAAACAGAAGCTCGGAACATTCGGAGATTCTCGCACCCCTTTCAAAATATTTAAAAATAACAATTGTGCATGGATATTCCCTAGAATAGAATAAAACATATTCCAGGAAAAAGAGCATAGTTGAAGCATTTAAGTGTATTCATAATTCATATACATATTGACAATTTTTTTGTGATACATGGTTCTGATAGTGTGACTGCCATCTTTTAGCTTTTTTTTAAGTTTTTTTTAAACAAGAATAACAATAAAAAATGATCAGGACAACACCATGTACGACTTACAGTTTAAAATCGGATGGCAATTGCGTCTTTTGAATGGATTCTCAATCTCCTGCTGTGCTACCGCTGCAAAACGACTTGCTTGGTCCCCATTGGCCCGTGCAGCCAACTGGCCAATCACAAGCTTTCCGTCAGATCCTCATGTTGTTTAATTCCCGATTCCTATATAAGCGTCCAGCACACAGTTCCTCAACTCCGGACAAGTGCTCAATGTCCTTCATCTTAGTCCCGCTCCACATGGCCTGGACATTGGTCCTTCGTTTAACCTTCTCCATGCACATGAGGAACATTTGTATTCCCAAAAATAAGACTGTGTCCATCTGATTTTTGCAGGAATACTTGCTGTACCGTAAAAAGCTCATGATGAAAAATAAGAACACTTTTCAAAAAGGACCAGAATGGTATAGCACTTTCTCTTTCTCATGCACACACACACGCACGCACACGCACACACACTTACACTACATTGAAAGGCAACAAATGTCCGTTCTCCAAGGCAATAAATGTCTTTGTGGCAAACTCGACCCTGACATTCCAGGACATCAATTTGGCTCCTTCCTCTCCGGGAATGAAAGAAAGAAGGGGGGGGGGAAAGCAGCCAATTAACGTTCTGACTGAATATTAAGTGAGATACATCCATTTCATCATCATGGGTAAATACTGTTGAGGATACAAAAATAAAAATGAGGGCTAAACTATGGATTCTTCATCTTGATACCATGAGATAAAATAGTATTTGCAAGAGAAAATCCCAATTTGTCTTTTCTCAGTTTGACACCCTGTTTTCTCCCAACAGGCTTCCTTAAATCTATCCCCCCCAAAAAAATCCAGACAAAAAAAAATGTGATGATAAACAAGGATTTAACACTTACAGGGTTTCGTAAGGAAATCAAAGTAAGCCCAGAGAAGAAATTTGCTTCTTTTGTTCTCGACTGAAAAGTTCATTTGTTCCGCTGTCAATCCATTCCACTTTGACCTCCGTTAGTGTTTTCTTTTTAAAAGTTTTTCTCCTTCCGCTTTGTTCGTCTACGCTGCGTGTTTTTTTTTTTTTTTGTCTTTCAAGTAAAAAAGCAATAATAGCGGCTTTTCTTTAAAGTCTTGAATGGAAATGATGCTGATTCACGTTGAAATTGTACATTCCCTTTTGTTGCTTGGCCTTGTGCAAGTCGTTTATCACAACAAGTCTCAACTCTTAGCAGACTCTTGTCCAAACCTGAACACAAGAAGAAAAAACATTGCTGTACAAATATCACATAATTTTTCATTTTGTTGCAAAACACACTTTCTATGACAATCCGGAAAGGTGGTGTATGTCGCTGGAAAATATACCCCTGTTCCATTTTTTTTTTCTTTCTGGAATGGGTTGCAGGTATCAAATTAAAAATTAAATTAATTAAATAAAAAAAAAAAAAAAGGTCATCCGTGTGGCGCATTCAATTAAACACTGGTATAGATTTAAAAAAAGGACTTACAAATTGTACTCATTCGTTGGAACTGTGATTTCAAATGGAGGTGATGATATAAAAGAAAAAAAATGTGCCCAAGTAATTATGGCTCTAGATAAGAATAAGGAAGCGACAAGAAGCTGGCTGCCTTGGCAACAGGTATTCATAGCTTCCCACCTGGAAGAGCAACCTTGAGACCATAATAATCAAATCGCTACTTGGAGGTAAAAAAAATAAAATAAAACTGACAAATGAAATAATGATCCTGAATGGTAAAATGATGACATAATGACGAATGAGATCAATAATAAAGGATTCCTTTGAGCAAGTTGTCGAACAACATGATGTTGAGGACGACTTACAGATTCCATGCTGAATAAGTCTCACCCTCTCTCAGACTGCTCCAGGTACACTGACTTGACGGTCCGGAGGTTCTGGGTAACCTGCAGATGGGAACAGTTGATGAAAAAGTTCAATCAGTAGAAATATGAAATAATATTGACTCGCTTGTCTTCCTCTCTCTCAACCAAAAAGCTAAAAGTCAGAGCAAGTTCTTATCTTCTACATGATTGTATTTTCCATTTAAAGTGCATTTTATAAATAGAGAAAAGATGAGAACATGTCAATATCTTTTAAAGGAAAAATATTATATCTTGATAGATTTAAAAAATAGCAATATCCAGATATAAAATATTCTTCATAACGCATAGCTCTCATCTGAGACAGGTATGAAATTTCATTTAATATTAAAATTGCCTTTGCTGTTTTACCTTGTGCTTCGGACACCGCAGTGAGAAGTTATCTTCATTGAGGGAACAATCTGGAAGGGAGAGGAAAAAAAATATTCAGACAAAACTCCTCTTTTAAGAATACCAGTTGTGTCTCTTAAAACTGACAGGTTTAGCAAAAATAACATTGAATAAAATTACTAAAACTACCCTGAACATGATTAATTAATTTGATTTATTTGTGCCGAGTCAGGTTTTTTGCTCACCTGTTTCAATGGCACAAATATAATGATAACGACGTATACAGCCTTTACTGTAGCAACCCAGGGTGGAGCCGATCATCTCGCAGTATGAACAGCTCTGAGACACAAAAGCAGAAATGTTCATGAGCAGCGACCACTAAGCAGCTTTCTTAAGAAACTGCGGCGATAAATTTAAACAAATCACATGGGTTTACAGTACTTACTGTTTCCCTGGCACCATCTAGCGCCTCCTGCAGGCCGTAAAGTCTCCCATTGACAAGGTATACTCCACTGGTCCACACGATGCACGCCTCATGAACCCACAACTCTTCTGGGTCCATAGGCATCTGAGGCAACTGGGCGAGTTGTGCCAACGGTCCCAAGGAGTCCAAAGCTGGCGGCGGAGGTTGGAAGGGGAGTGAAGCCTTACTGTTGGATGGCACCATTCTGGGGGAGTCCTCACTGGATTTGTGCCTCCGTTTGAAACGTGGGTGCGAGGTCAGTTTTCTGTGTTGTGGTCGTTGTTGGGCTTCCTCCGCCGGTTGCTCTGGTGGCTGGATAGGCAACTGCTGCTGCTCCGTGTCAAAGTCTGGCTCTCTTTTAAGTTCTGGAATCGGTATGATATCGAGGTTTAGGTCCCAGGATAAAGACGGGGTTTTATTGGCAGTGTAGGAAGAGGTAAGGGTACTAGACTCGCCAATCAGATCTTCTCTAAAAGCTAAGGGGGGAGGTCTTAATGTGGCGCAAAGAGATGCAAGATTGGAATCCAAGTTTACGGTGCAGTTAGTTGTCGCCACGGGTCTGGGCAACGGAACATGTTTTTGTAAGTTCTGCAAAGTATCTAAAGCTTTTGAGACAATTTGTAGATTTGGTCCAGTTTTGGTTGCGGTCGAATGACATTGTCTAACCTGGGGCTGGTTTTTGGGGAGCTTTGCGGCATAATCGGCGGGATAGTATGGACCGTAAAGATCTCCGAGGTGTTTGTAGTTGGCCCATTTTTGACAGAGACAGCAAAGCTGGCGGCCGGAGTGTTTGGATTCTGTAACAGCAGGTCCAGAAACTACATAGCCAGATGACGGAAGTGCTTTTCCTGACTGAAGCGTGGTTTCCACCTGGTCCGTCTCCCTGGCTTCCGATTCTCTTTTTGAGAACTGTGAGTAAAGAGTTGAGGTTGGTAAAGAATCAGTTGCACTTCCACCTGTTTTCCCTCCGATCGCACTACGCTCTCCTTTCGATTTGTCATCCTCAGCGTTTACGATCGTGCAGACTGACCCGATCTCTGGTATTTTGTTCTCCACGTGAATGTGTGGAATAAACAGGCCTTTGAGATTTGGATCCAGGAATCCTCGATTTATGCTGTTAGAGCCTTTTGCCCCTAGTGGCGTTTCTGGGTTATCTCTAGCGGCTGATTGTGATGACGGTGCCCCTCCTCTTCTCATTCTTTGACGTCCTCTTCTTTCTGGTGAGCCGTCTTCATCTTTCATTCCTTTGCGCCGCCGTCTCACGGGTTTGACTTCGACCTCAGGTTGAATCGGTTCGCTGTCGACATCCACTTTTATTTCCTGTGTTAAAATAGGTGGCATCAGAGGAGGAGTGCTTTTGTTTTCCAAGATGGAGGCGGCTGTGCTGGTTGTGGTTTGAACTGTGTCTGGTATTGTAAGGGCATCTGGAACGGGAGTTGGTGGCGGCTGAGAATTCTGATTCATGGTCTGGGCTTGAGACTGGACCTGTGGTTGGCCTTGGTTTTGGACACGTTTCTGTTTATTGACACTTCCAACGGGTCTGCCCTTCTTTTTGCCAGACGGAAAATAGCCTTTAGGCACAGCGTTGTCTGGAGTCTTACAATCTTGTGTCGACAGATTTGGCCGAGGAGAAGACATCTGGTGTCTGCTCAGAACGTGTCCTTGAGACTGGCTATGATGGGGCGAGGTAGCTCTATAGTAATCACCGCCAGCGTAATCATCAAATCCCATGCCAGATTCTTGAAGTTTCTGTCGGAGAAGGTGAGCAGCAGATTGTTCTCCTCTTCTTGTCTCAAGCTGTTGGTAAGTATTAGTGAAATGTTGAATGTCTGACAGGGCAGATGAAGACGGAGGCGGAGAACCCTGGACTGGACGTGGAAGTGGTGGAGGAGGGGGTAACGGTCCGAGCAGTGCAAAGTCCTCCTTGTCACCAGACGCTGACACCACAGCAGCTCCTAAGCCAAAGTCAAAGTCTTTTTGTTTATGAGTTTGTGTTTGCGGATTGCATGTGTAGCCAGACAGTGGCAACGGGCCAGTCTCATCTACACCTCTGAAGGGCATCATGTCATTTAGTGAGTGAGTGTCTTCAATATAACCATCATCTCCTCCTGCAACTCTTGGAAAATTGATCATGTCTTGGTCCTGTGGGTCACTAAACGGTGGGATTGTTGCATTCGTAAAGCCCGGGTAATGATTTGTTCCATCATCAACATGGCCAGCAGGCTTTGAAACACTCGGTGATATTTTCTGAACGATTGCCTCTAGTTTCAAACCACGTCCTTTCTTTGGAGGCAAAGCTTTTGTAATTCCACTTGATGGAGAAAGAGATTTAGGAAAGGTATTCTCACCAGGCAAAGGGGAAGAGAGGCGAGGCATATCCGAAGAGGAGGATTCGTCATCATTGCGGTGGTTTGATTCTGCGGCGTTTGAATTGGTGGCAGCTCTCTGTTGAGATGGATCTTGCAGCAACCTTTTGGCAGGAATGGGAGAGATAAAAGAACGAACTCTCCTTCTCAATATGAGAGGATTTGTCTCTCCAGGACCTCCAGATTTAGTTTGGCGCTGCACCTGTGGTTGAGTAGAACTTAGGTCAGTTTGAGGTTTAGATGAGTTACATGGAGGAGGAAGGCAGGGTCGTTTCGTTTCCTCAAGGTCGGCTGGAGCCTTCGAAGGAGTGCCTTGTGGACCTGCAGGAACAGATGATGGTGGAGGAAGTCCCTGTGTTCTGTAGCAGGAATCAGTTTCAGTCATTCTAACAGCATCTCTGCCTGGGGGTGTGGACTCCCACATCTTCATGTCGTAAAACCCGCTTTGTTGATGGAGCAATGTTTTGGTTGCATGTTGATCACTATGAATGTCTGCTTGAGGGACCATCATCTGCCTGTGCTCCGACTGACTGACTTTATGTCGTCCTGGGGAAGAAACGGGCATCATCATCATGTCCTTAGCAGATCTATTCATCGCTTTCACCCAGTCGTTTAGTTCATGTGGATGCTGGAAAGGTCCACGATGAGGATGAGGATACATTTGAAGCTTGTTTGTGGTTTGAGCCTGGGGCGATAAATTATGGTATGGATGATGGGAAGGAAAATGAGAGTGTCCACGAGGTATATTGCTTTCTCTTGCCTCTCCGAAGCGATAACCTGGGAAATTGTTGGCGTTGCCGGTTGCTAAATCCACACCGTGAAGATATGACTGATGTCTTGATGGTGATGATAAAGGATTTGTGCTCAGAGAATGGGGGGGCAGGTGCCTGTAAGGGTCAGAATTAAGCACAATGGATGAATGCGCATATTTGGAAGAATATTCCATATCGCTCTCATTTGTTCCACTACCGCCATGACAGTCGGGATTGGGACCAATCTCTTTGGGTGCCGTTTCGATTTTTAACACTTTTTTCTCTAACATGTCCTTTTTACTCAGGTCAGTGGCTGATGCTGGAGAAGAAAATGGCTGCTGAATCACACTCTGGTTTTTCTCTCGCTCCCTGCTACTTTCCCTGTCCCTCTCTGGTGTTCCCCGTCGATTTGGTGACACATCACAGATGACGGAGCGCCGTTCTGATTTCTGAGAATCCGCTTGACCGGTACACCCTTTGAGCGGCTCGGGTTCTTGCAAAAGGAGCTCTTGTACGGCAGAAGATGAAGCAGACATATTGGGTAATGGTTTTCTTTGTGGAAGAGAATAGTCGGCTAAATTGATATGTTTCGGTTGGCTTGGCTGTGCATCGGAGTCTCGTGGTAAATGATCTTCAGACAAATCCATTTCTTTTTTGGGAGTATTTTGCAGTATCTTGGGATTGGAAACATCGGTCTTAATTGAAGATTGAAGACCTGCTGCAAAATTGCTTTTACTTCCAAGTCGATGATTCGGATGTTGGGGCTTTCCACTAGTGCCCATTAGGGACAAATTGTCAGTGGCTCCACCTTCCATCATCCTGGTGTTCTCTGTCATAGCGTATGGGTATCTCGTTTGAAACTGTTGTTGAACTTGGAGATGTGCAGGAAATGCCTGTTCTGGTCTTCCGTAACGTCGATCTAAATTATAGCCCTGAAGAACCTCTTGTAAGAGACTCGGGAATTGTTGGATTTGAGAAATGTCCTCTTGACCTTTCGTCGCTTGGCCTTTCTTCCCAAATGCCTCGGTTAGAGAACTTGATTCTTTTGAATGCTCAGTACCATAAACAGAGTGCGATTGTTGATAGTTTCTGGAACTTGATTCCATTACACTTGCTGGGCCAGTCCTTCCTTTCTTCATCATTGATAAATCAGAGCCATATGTTGACTCTACAAAACCATACTTGTGAGATCCAAACTGGTTGAGATTGTGGGCCTGTTCAATATTTGATTTTGGATGCTGGATGGAATATCGACTTAAATCGGTACCTTCCTCTCCATTATTATTCATTGATTCTTTCAAATAGGATTGTTTCTCCTTCAAACAGGTGTCTTGAGGTTGCTTGCTTTTTTCAACCTGACTTCCTTCTGAACGAGCAGAAACAATCACACCAACGCTTAGCTGTTCCTCAGACGCGGGTTTTTGTTCATTCTCGTCATGTGCCGTAGAAGCGGTGTGCAGCAAATTTTCTTTGTCCTGCCCATGCTTTGTGCTGATTTCTCCATCTCGAACCATTTGGCTATTACCCTTTTCCATTTTCTCAACCCCGTCTTCGTGTTCGATTTTGATCTGTTCGTTTTTTATTTCCACGCTCTTTTTATGGCCACCTTTTGAGTTACTATTTAATAAACCGGGATGTGAGACACGATTCGGTTGGGCGGGAGGAATAATACAAGAGGTGGATGAGGAAACAGGAGATTTTGAAAGTGAATTTGGGTCAGCATCTGACGACTGACACTCAGACGGAGAAGCTAATGTGGAAGCGGTGCGAGCGTTTCCTTTCGAGACGATTTCTTTTGGTGATGACTTACAAATCAACGTTTTAGCATTTAATGCTTTTCCAGGTGATGGCTGGGTTTGACTGTGAGGGGGATGATAAAAAATCGGTTCCGATCCACTGCTCGCACCACTCATCCGCCTCACTCTTGTATGTGAGCCCTCTATTAAATGATCTTCTTGCTCTATCTTGGTCTCAGCTGACAGATAGGAAGAGTCTTCATTGGCAACAGTTTCTAAAGCAGCACTTTCAGCAATTCCTAGAACAGATCCATCTTTAACTGCGCCGCTACTTGACCCTGCACTTGCATTTCTACTCCTTGGTTGCAATGGGGGAACACTGTGTGTCGCTTGTTGGACCGGTCCACCGTCTTTGCCCTTCTTCTGCGACAGCACATTGTCGGTCCGAAGCATGTGTTGAATAGTGTTTGGTAAATTAGCTACCTGGGAGCTCAAGGCGTTTAGACTATTTAGTCCTGTATCGTGCATTTTCCCAACAGGGGGCGATGAATAAACAGATGGGCTTTCCTCTCGGGGCACTGAACCAAGAACGGTTTTGTTGCAGCTTGTTGGCGGGACACTGTTGACTCCAACAGTACTGATGTTATGAGCTTTATGACCGCCACTGCTACCACAACTACTGATGCTACTGTTTGAGTTGGGCGTTGGACTTAACTGTGACGCAGCTCGGATTAATCGATGACCATGACCGCTGGTATGGACAGTGGACGACTGGTGGGAAGGACCAGAGGGGTTGATGTAGGTTTCGGAAACACCCATCAAAGGGGAAGGAGTGGAGCTACAGCTGGGGGAGTGTACTGCTGAGGCAGCTGGGGACGGGTTTGAAATTGGGCTGAGGTTTTGGTTCATCTGACTTTGCTGAGAATGCAGTGGGGATTTGGCTATTTCTTGAGATGTTGAAGGTGGCATAGAGCCTTGGTGATGTTTACCGTATACTGAGCCAGGAGTTGGGCCTTGGTGTTGCGTCTTCACAGGGTTGTCATAGCCCACCCCTAAATTGTGCTGTGTGTTACAATGCTGCAGTGTGGCTTCCTTGTGAAGTGTTTGCATCTGTGAAATATAGCCAGCGTAGTTTGAGGCGTGGTACCGCTGCTGAACACTCTCCACTGGCCCCGTATTGTTATCACCAGCTGAACCAGAGGCGGAGTTTGCACTTGAGTTGACACTGTGAGAACTGTTGACTTTGGGATCAAAAGTAGCGTTGGCAGTCCCATCAACATATCTCTGCGGAGGGGGGCTGTACATTCCCGATGACCCCGTGGACGCGCCAGCCTGCGGGGAGTACTGTGGGTATTGAGGGGTCAGTCTATGCCCAGAGCTTGGGTAACTCCGATGCTGCAGTCCATGGTGGACCGGAGAGAACGTTTGTCCGTGTTGGCGGCTCAGAGAAGCTGGCATGGCCTGCATTGCAGCGTTCTGGCTCATGTTGTATTGATGAGGAGAGAATGCTCCAGATCCTCCACCTGACCCAGTGCCGGGCCCATAATCGACTGAATATTGTGACATGATCCCGGATGATAATACAGATCCAGCCCCAGAATGTCTGTACTGTGGAGGTATGTGTCCATCAATATTAGGGTAAGCGAATCCTGCTCCGTAGACCAGACCTCTTCGGGCTTTGTCCTTCCCGGCCAATGAAAAATAATAATCCATTGTCTCCTTCCTGTAAGGGTTATTACTGCTGCTGTGAAGGTTACCCTGCGTGGGCGGTGGTTCTACAATGCCTCTGTTTCGAGAATTGTAAGCGAGCATGGGGCTGGCTTGATTGGAGTGCGGATGGCCTCGATGGAGGCTTTGCTGTTGCATCGCTGCATAATCTTCTGTCATCCTTGGGGAGACCTGGGGGTCTGCAGTTTGTGGGGGATATGGAGGTCCACCTCCGCCCCTCATGCTAAAGCCCGGCGGGAGAGAATGGGGGGTGGGGCTGTTAGAAAAATTCTGCATGTTTTTCCTTTTTTACTTAAAGAAACACAACACTGGTGTCTGTGGAAAAATGCCACCCGCATCTGAGTGAAGGGCTGAAAGCAGGTACCATGGATGCAGAGGAGAGCAGAATTTTTTTTTTTAAATTAAATGCTTTGTTGAATCCACTAGAACACTGAATCACTGGTGCCCAACAGATGATGGTTGTATCAAAAAGTAAAAATGTTCTCACTTCAACGTGGCATTGGTATATATGGTTGTTTCCACATTAAAAGGCTCACATCACAGTGGGTTTTAAAATGTGTCGTTATTCCTTAGCAGTTTGGCATCAAGAATATGATATGGACGGCTAACACGTCACTACGTAAGGCAACTTCAAAAGTCTCACTTGCGGATGCTGTAGCACAACAGCTTGGGTAAACATAGCTGTTTTAGGATAAAGGTGAGGGAAAGATAAAATTGCAATTGCGCCAAAAATATTTGTTCCATTGAGACGGAATTCTGACAAGATTTGTTTTCTTTCTTCGTCTATTAATATGTGTAATTTTGCCAGGATGTGAATCAAAAACGTCTTGGTGGATTGGAGTCAAAAAGATTTGAAAAGAGACTTTTACAAAACATTTTCCAGAACTCCATTGATAAGATCATCCACTCTTAGATGCAGTGAGACAACTTCTTTGTCTTTCTTGGTCATTCTCATTAGATATCATTTTTTGTTTGGCTTTTTTTGTCTATCGCTGCATGTATTCATCTGGGTTATAAGTCTTTGGTCCCTCTTATTTCATTATTTCTGGGCATAGATTCCTCTTGATGCTCTCCTGGTACTTCAGCATTTAGCCGTCTTACCTTTGTTATTGTCTGTCAACCATCATTTAATTCTACCCAGCTCCATAGCAACTTATTTCCCAAAAGGAAGGTAATCCATTTATTCCACTTCAAGTTCAGTCCTTTCAAACTTCAGTTGTCGTTTGTTCCTCAGTAACTCCATGCAGATGAATTCATTTTCCAGCAGCTGCTGACCAGAAGATTAGAAGTCTGCAGATACAAAGGATAAATATCAAAGTCAGCATGTGAGGGGCAAAACAAAATATCATACAAGTATTACCATCATATGAGAACTAATATACATTTAAATGTAAGCATACCATGAACATTATATTATAGGATTTAAATGATGTATACAAGATATGTCAAAATTATTATATAATATACTCATTTTATTTTTCAAATATGAACAGGATAAGAATAATTTTGCTGGAGTAAATGAAAACACAAGCACGACAGTATACTCTTATGACAAACAGCAACCAGCCACATTATTATTATTACATTGCAAAACCTGCATCAAATGGTCCTTCATTACCAAAGCTAACAATGCTGAGTTTTAATTGACACTGTCAGATAATTACTAATTAAGCAACTCCTCTGTGTATGCAGTATAAACATAAGATTAGATACAAGATGTGTACACATTTTATCAAATAAATATATACAAAGAATTTACTCCGCCTTTATAGACATTTAGGAAAATTAGCAAGCAACTATGGATAAAAAGTAACATTCATCATCACATAATACTGCCACCATTGCAACTGCTAAAATAAACAACTTCATGAAGCCAGGCCTCATTATGGTGTCACTAAATGTAAACTTTATTGTGTGTTAACTTCTTTTAATTATAATGGCTCACAACTTGTGGGATTGCACCTTTTTTATGGGGCCAGGACCCATAATTGCCTCAAGTGTCAAGCTTGCATTGTCTCTTTTTTTTTTTTAACCAACACAATGCTTAATTGCCCTTTAACACATTTGCACAATTGTGTTTTGTAAAGTACACCATTAAGCAACTCATTGTAATTACACTATTAATATAAGTGACACCATTTCCCTGACTGACACTTTCTTTAACAATACATTGCAAATGAGTAAACACAAATAACCCAGTGATGAGCAGATCCAGGAAAAACAAACCCAGTGCCTGTATCGGGGCAGTTGTGCCTTCAAGCATGCCACTGGAGTCTGATTTAGAGAAAAATCTGTGCAGTTGGAGGGATTCCATTGATCTCCACCCTTGTATCTTGAGTACTAATTAATCACAGTAGCTCACTGAGCACGACCAACAAATAAAAAAACACCCTGTTGTAATGTCAGCCAGACATGACAAGCATGTCAGTAACAACATAAGCTTTTGCACTGCTGCAGCACTTTTGGGCCAAACATTATGCTGTTTTTTTTTAGCAGCTGCATTAGCCAAAGAGAGGCTTTACGCATTCCAATTAGCTTAGTCGTGCTGCCTTTTTAGCTTGGTAAGGTTAGCTTATACCCTGCCAATTGGGAGCTAGCAATGCTACAAGCTGAGGTTAGCATCTTAGCAAGACAGCTAATTAGGGTTGATTACGCTCTTTGCGTTATTTGGGAGCGTACACACAACGATAGCCACGGCAGGCTAAAATGCTGCGTTTGGCTAGAAAACATGGGTGATTGGGTGCAGATGTTTCTCCTCTCACAATTCAGCGGTGCTGTAATAAACTGTTTTAGCTAGTGTTTATGGAGAAAAACGAGCAAGAGACGCGACGTGAGATAATTAGCATCACTCTCCTTGGCGTTTTTCAAGAGCTAGCGTTGGTCAGGGAAAGCTAGCTAACACCTTCCACACATACTTACCTGAAAACGTAGCAATACGAGGCCCAGCTTGGAGTGAAGGGCTCCTTTTGACAATCCCGCTGTTGTGGCAGGAAACCCCCAGTCTGTCTTGAGTCGAACGCTACGCCGCTTTTTTCCCCCTCAGACGTTTTGGGTCTAGGAAACCCCGACCATCGGCGACCAATTTCTCGGGGGGGGTGAGCCGTCACGACAGTCGGATCCCGGGCCTCTCCTCCGATTTGCCCCCTCTTTTTTCCCTTTTGTCCTCACCTCCAGAAATGATGAGAGCGGGGCACAATCAGGGTGCCTGTAGGTCCCGTCAGCGGTGAGGTCCACACACCCGCCCCCCTCTCCCTCTCTCCCTCTTTTCACACACCGCTGAGGTGATTGCACCTATCTTCAACTAAAAAAAAATGAAACACAGAAGCCTCTGGATGGTCTTCCGAAGCGTCCAACGTCACTTTGCGTCCCTGAAGTGCATTTCCATACCTTCCATCACATGCTGATTTCCCTCCAAGACTATTTTTTTTTCTTGCAACAGAGACTGCCTTGACTCTCGCACACAAAACACACATTCCCTGCACCCCCTCCCCTCATCTTCCACATCACATCCCTCCATGTCTTTTGTTATTGCTCAGATGTTCCTCTATTTCTACCATTAAAAAATAGATTATTTGGACTAAGTACGTCTTGTTTTCATCTATTGTGTTATTTTTCTCCTTTGTCCAGTCTACAATAGATACAAGATTGTAAGATGTTGTTTTGGTTACTATGTTTTATTAATGCTGGAACACAGACCTATTCTACTAAAAGCAGCTTTTGTTTTAATTGGACCTTAATCTTTAATGAATTTTGATACAACATAATGGACATCTTAATTAGTTGCAATTTTGCTGGCATTCAAAACATTACACAAGAGATTTTGTTGTTCATTTAGAAATAAGAACTTAATGATTTTAGTATTTACATGTCAAATGCTCCTCCAGGGAAACCTACCTGCTTGATTTTTTTTAAATTTAATTTTTAAATAAAAAATGATTTAATTAATCACAACAGTTCAAGGTAGCCAATCACAGGCCACATACAAAAACTTTATTTATTTATTAATTAATTAATTAATTTATTTATTTATTTATTTGTAGTTATCTATCTGAAAATTTTATTCCGTCAAATGCCCTTGTGGGGGAATCTGAGCATCTTAAAAGAGTTGGGTTATAATATCATCATTGTTAATGGCATTTTATTTTTTCCTAAAGCAGATTTGATGTCTGCCACTTTGAAAACTCTTTACACACTGCACCATGGAACATGCAAAGCACATATGCATGCAAACACATTTACAAATCCAACAATCAAACAGGGAACGGTCGCTCAAACAATTAACCTTCTGAGGGTCACTTAACCTATCAATCAAGGCTGAATTCCCTTTTCCTAACAACAGTTCAATGCGTTTCTTTCACTTGCAGACAGACGTCTATTTCTATCATAGTTGCCATAGCAACTGCAGCGCAGTGCTTTAACTGTGGATAATTTTTAGGCAACCGACATTTGCAGCTCACATGCACATTTTAATACACACCCACCATTTATCTGGAATCCTGCAAGCAAACAAAATGTGTGCAACATGTGGTGATGCACTTGTTGTGCGAGCAAGCTGAAAGAGAAAAAGCTGAGAAGCAAAGATGCGCCGTGCATTGATACGCTGAACCAGTAAGTCGGCCAGCCAGGCCTATCCAATCAACAGCAATGCCTGCTGGGATACACAGAGTCACTCCATCACTGGCAAGGTCACAAAAAATGATCAAATACAATAGCCCTAGTTTCTGTTTTGTTTTTAATAGAGGAAATAGGCCAAGGCCAGTCCATCAATGACTTTTGTTTTTAGCTAAGTGTCTACTTGAAATGTCACCTTTACTTGCATTCATTTGCATCAAGTGGATGGAATAGCTTTAAGTGAATTCATTGTGGTGAAAACATGCACAAAATGAGTTTTTGTGCATAATGCTGGTTTGCATTTCAGCAGCTTTGTGACACATTTGAATGGGAATTTTGTGCAAGAGAGCCCTCCCACAGAAGGACAACACAAGAGCAGTATATGGTTATTTTTATAGTTTGCTTCCAACTGCTTGTGGTTGAAGAGTGGATTTTTTTCTATTTACATAAGAGCAAAAAAATAAAATGTTCTGTACTTTTTAATGCCAATCAAAGAAACACAACCTTCAACACTGCAGCTCGTCCCTTTCTCTATACTTTTATGTTATTAGAATGAACAACTTGCCACTAAGCAGATGTTCTAGCAGTTTCCTTGACGACCACCTGAAGTCAAATGACTTAGCAACGGGTACACCGACAAGCCACTTCCATTATCTACTAATTTAAAAAACCACAAGCTGTATTTATTCTGTCTCTATAATATTTTTGGGATTGTTTCTATTTTGCTCGTACAGCAGCACTGTCTGCATAAAAGGCAGCAGCATGTACCACTGCTTATATGTACAAAATCACAATAAAATAATTTAAAATAATAATTATTATAGATATATCTATACATGGAAATTTTACTGACAAAAATCCAATAAAGTATATAATCAATACAAATTATAGTGACAAAATGTTCTTTGTCGTTAGATTCCAGCGAATGCGAGTTTTAATATCAGTAACCAACAGGGGGCGCACTCACCTAATATCCCAGCAGCTCAGCAACGCTGTTAGATTTCAGTACACAATGGCTACCAGCAGGGGGCGGTCTCGCCTAATTTCTCCCCGCTTTTTCAACTAGCAGACCAAGGCTGTCTTTCTGCCACACTCGCCTCGTATCCTAGCAACCACAGAACCCTGCCTCCGATCACTACGGATACCGGGAGGGATGGAGGGAGGGTGTGAAAGAGTCAAAGGAGGAGGAGGCGGAGAAGAGGTTGGTGAGGTATCAGCATCCAATGCAGCAAACCTGAAAAGATGAGTGCCAGGTAACCATTAAAACGAGGTTCCTGTTGCGGTGGCTCAGGGTTGGAGGATGGATCCATGGAACCGAGGCTCTAAGGGACAGATTGAAATCATATTTCAAATCAGTGGTGATAGAAAGTGGAGGGGAAAAAGTGAGTTATTGCCCTATTAAAATACTTTGTCTTATGGGCTCCACAGCTCCTCTCCTCGTAAGTCAGTCTATCCTTTCTTTCACAGTTATCCAAATCATTTCAATTATCATTTCCTTTTTTACAACCGTTTTTATTTATATGTTTGAGATAAATAATAAAAATTGTCCTTGTGAGTTTTCAATTACAGGTTCCACAATGACTGGATTCTACCCTGGCATCTCTTGACCTCCGTCACTTTTCGATTACACCAAAGCAATTGGGGCGGGATTAGGGCAGGATCAAGTGAACTATGCTAGCCTTGTAGCGTGAGGGGTCCTGCCACAGATTTCACGAGTGACAGCTACTGGTTTTGCAGGGATTCCAAATACGAATTGCATGATGGTAAAAAAAAAGTTTCAATTCTTCTGAATTGTCTTAAGAGTGAGGACAAAGCACATAATGGAGCATAATTGTGACCATGTCGTGCAAATTAGCCCACACACGCTTACAGTTGAAGCTTTCACACATTTCTCATGCAATGTGGCGCTGACCTCAGACCCGGGATGCTGTCGTCCTCCTCCTCCTCCCCCGGTAGCTGTCATGTGAGGATACGCAACAGTGATACACGAGTGACAGGGTTTTGTCGGCAACACTGAGCTGCCATCAATGTCAGGTGGATTCACAAAAGTGAAAGCTGACAGCAGCTTGTGTTGAATCTTACATAAAAGCCTTGATGAGCTTTGAGATTTGTACCAATGCATAATAGAATTTGAATATATCCTTAAGTGTGAGTCTAGAAAATAAAAAAAAAACGCTTGCTGCTGTTGCCAGGGCAACCATCTTCCTCTACTGTCTACGTTAACCCTTTCTCCCTCAACACATCCCTTTCACATTCTGTCTTTTATCATCGCCACATTCTCACACTTTGCTGATGTCCTCTCACTCCATCTGTCCGTTTCTTTACGGCCATGTATCCTTCTGCTCCATCCTTGAAAAAAAAAGTTGAGCTGTTTGGTCTTAATATTTGATTATTCAACTCTCTCGTCCATCTTCGCACCTGCCATTTTGTCTGCATTGTTAGCACTGACTCATTCCGTGTTAAAGAACAGACAATTTGTGCCGTCCGGTGTTAGCTAACGAAGATTTTAGGTGTTATCGAGGATGTGCTGCTTTGATAAGCAAATGATGTTAAAGAATAACGGCGCTTAAAAATTGTGAGTGTGAAAACGCAAAAGGCGAGAGGTATTGTTTGTGAGGAGGACCACGCAAAACAACTGACTTTCTATGAGAAAACAAACTTTTGGATCAAGTGGACTCCGTTCAGATAGATGATCCATCAATAATCAAGTATATGCATTAAATTAGCTTATTAAAGTGGATACTTTTTATTGTTAGCATCATTTTTTCAAAGCAGTTCATTGTCCTCCCTTTTTTTTTTCCTTTCCCAGGAGCCTTTCCCATTTCCAACAGCAAGAAGCTGCTGAAGGGCGACGAAGTGCGCCAGAAGCTGCAGGACTGGGAGCTCACCAGGCCGCTCCTGGCTAACAACAATTTGAACAACAACAAAATGCTCCTCCAGGCTCAAGTTGAACTGCTTGGATGCTTAGCTGAGCCCTAAAGATATGAATGAAGAAGTCACAGATTTCCTCAAACTTGACAAAAAATGACTAAGATTATTGGATGGAATTGATCGGACAATTATGTATTATCTTCTTGGTTTAGCAATTTTAAAAATGGGTCCTCAGTGAGGGCTCAGCTTGCAAGCGGAAGCAGAATGACAGATCATCTTGCACGAACACCGAGCGGCTATTTCAGTGCAGCCAATCCCAGAGCGTCTCCGACATGAAAAATACGCGGCCTGATCTGCTTCGTGATTCAGTTTTTTGACTAGAGGTGGATTCAAAATGGCACGAGGTCAAAGCGGCGTCACGAAAAGCGCTAATTACTCACACTTTGCATCTTCGCTAAGCTTCAAAGATGACTAATGAACATCTGGTGTTTTTACATCCTGCTTAAAAAAGGATTTTGAACACTCGTCAGCTTTGATTGACTCTGGAATGTTTGGCTTGTATTCTTTACGGAGCGCCCTGCTTATTATTCATACATTTAAATATATTTGCAAGTGCTACAAGTGAAATACTTGTGGCAACAGAATAAACGTCCTTCTCAATGTCATGTGGAGAAGACTGGAAGGTTTGCATCCTTCTGATTTTTCAACCTGACATTATCTCAACATCCTCTGCCGAAGATAGGAGCAGGAATATTCCTGTTGCCGAGCAAGGAGAAGGCAAGAGCAGCATGAGGGCAACTCTGAGTGGCCTGGATGGCATCACACAAAGCTTTGTGGAGTGCCAGCAGCAATGTGGATGGTGGAGGGGATGGACCCAGACCCACCCGCTCCACCATATGGCCATGTTTCTGTCCTCTGCTCATCTATTAGTGAGTATAAATTAGCTTAATGTTAACATGTCATGAAAAATTCCATTGACATGCTAACATTTAGCAGATTTTACAAACTTGATATCCGAACACAAATGGTGCAACAACACATTTAGACTAACAAATATAACAAGCATTGATACTCACCGGCATTTATTCTTTATCCTCGTGAAGTGTTCTCCTTAAAGGGGAGGAATAATGAATGGCTTTCCCGTTCTATGAGGAAAAAGTGATTTGAGATACAACCATGGTCAAATAAAACTTGCATCTCAAGACAATGACAATAAAACATTTAGAAGCTTAAAAAGACTCCGCACCATTTGCATGAAACTTATAGCATTTTATTATTAATACTCAACACATTTTGTTCATGTACAAAGAGAAAGAATAGTCTTATTTAATTAAGCACTTATAATTGTAGGTGTTTATCCTTATTAGAAGTACCATAATAATGCATTTTTGCAGTTTTTGCCATGACATGATTAATTTTTATTGAGATTACTTTGATTCCATAGAAAAAAGTTAATGTATTCTCTAATAGTATTTACACAACCTGTACAATATTTTTTATGCGTGTAATTTCCGTGATCATGATGTAAACATATTGGCATTATTTCAAAGGGCCACAACGAGAAAATTGTGGCCAAGAGCAAATTGAGTGTATAGAATTATGTATACAATTGATCATATTTTACATTTTGTCGAGACACAGTAAATTGAATCAGGTCGTGTATCTTTACTTGGAAATGAGTACTTTTGTAAACTCACTCCCCCCCCATGTGAAATACATTTAGTAGCAACCCCTTCTGCCACTTTTAGAAATTAGGACGATGGAGAAACAGAGCAGTTTTATCATTAATAAAAATGATATGCATTTGTATAAATTAGCACGCACACCCCCAACAACAAAACATCAAATGTTAGCAAAGATATTCTGCAAAAAAAAACTTGGGAGGATAACATTAGTATGATGTAAAACTAGTATCACAGTTTAAGTCTTCCTGGCTGCATGTGATGAAATGAAATCCGGTGCTAAACACCGAGGTGCTTTTTACAAATACGGCTGACAAAGATCATTCCGAACAATCCCGTCCCAAAACATATTTTAACTGACGCCTGTCATCCGCTTGTCATGGATGTCAGCTGGAGGGGGGGTGAGATTTACATCCGCCAGCTCCAGGATGTTCCCGTAACTCAAAGCAAGCTCAACCTTGTGTTGTAAAAAATAAAAAGGTGACACAGTGTTTTTTTCTAAACAGGAACCCTCTTAAAATGTTTTGGCATGATTGTGTGCAGAGAAGCCAGGCTGGGACCAATTTGGGTTGAAGGGAAACAAAAAGATGTGATGAGGCATCTTACTCACTGTCCAACTGGCAGCAGTGCTCAATGATGGTGTGTGTGTGTATCCTGACTTTCCAAACAATAGCCGTAGACGAGCCCTCACTAGCCTTTCATGGCAACGGCACAAAGGTGACTTTGTTTGGTCATGGGCCTATTGCAAATAAGGAGGAGAGATGCATCGTAATGTGGAAAAAACTTTTTAGGCCACCACCAAATTTGTTGTACTGTCCATCCTTCCATTTTGGAGTTATATGAAAAGACTACAGGGGGAGGGGAGGGGGGGGAGATGCATTTAGCGTCTATTTAGTTAGCTTTTTGCACAAATTAGCCAATGGCAGGTCATGTATTCATGCTTGTGTTTTTGTCTTGGCACAAATGTAATAATAATAATAATAATCATAACTTGGTTAACTTAAATCTACAGAACAACATGATTAAAATGATATAAAACATCTTTGCAATCAGTAATGGCTTTAAGGTAGCAACAGTTTAAATGTTAAGGTTTCAAGAATTAAAAAAAAATATTGCCCATCTGTCTCATGCATAGCCGGCTAAATAAACCAGATTGGATTTCCTTACAGAATTATGAAAACAACAAATTTAATGATGGTCTAAGAATTTTGTGCAATACAATTATGCACAGCCCATGTACTGTATATTTTCGATTTGTTAATCAAGCATTTGGATTGGAAAGCAAATGGGTGGGGGGAAAAAAATCCAACTCCCAAGTTCATAGTGTCAGTCTACTAACCTGAGCTCAAATAAATCAACAGTTGACTCTTGGCAAGCAAAAAAAAAAGCAAATACTTTTGATAAGGGGTTGCACCAATGCATTTCAATTTCAAATCAATCCCTTTTCCACGTTATTGTGCCGAAAATTCTCAGCAACATTAACAGCATCAGTGTGCACTTGTGTGTTCTACACACATACACAAATTTATATACATACATCTTTCTTTACCACAGTGATATCTATCCCAATGATAAAGAGGGAACAGGATAGGCCGGGCCCACGATGGCTCTAAATTCTGTGTGCAATCACCATTAAAGCCCAGCTTCAAAAAAATGACCCCCCACCCCCACCCCACCCCTTCCTCCCCCGAACAGAACACAATGATTTCGTAAGATCTGAACAAGGATCGCTGCCTAAAATGAAAGCACACAATATGCTGCTTCTATCTTCAAATATCATACATGTAATATTGTATTATAGAAATGTGTCGAGCGAGAAAAAGCATGAAGTCTAGCTCAGCTTCAAAAGAGAGAATCTAACACAAGTCAAGGGAAACTTAGAGCTAAAACTAAATTGTCCCTCATTAATATCACCAGACGTGTACACCTACGCTAAATTATCAATTCCTCAAACACTTGAGCGAACATATGAAAAAAAAGGCGAAACCTTAACATAATCCAATATATTAAATCGGTAAACTATCGTAACACGAGTGTAAAACAAAGAGGTTGACTTCCATCGCTTAAAATGAGTAATGTTGGTGTTTCTGCACATTTTATCCGTCTAATTTTTTTTTTAAATTTTTTTAAATCAGTTTAATTCTTAAATTGCTGTAAAACTTGATGGAAAGTTACATCCTGTCTGTCTGTTTACTGTACAAAGTGAAAAGAGGTTCTGAATATACTATTTACAAGTAAAAGCTTAAACATACTAATGCCGACTCGGATGCCATCGTCAAAGTGTTACTTATTTTCTCGAGATTCCTACTTGCTTCTCAGATAACACTTGATCTGAAAATGTGTACATATAAAAATTCCAGAGATCTCAGTCTATTTATTCAGAGTCATGGTCGTATGGGTGGTGTATTGATTTAAGGCTAACAACTATCAATCTCACGATTACATTGTTATCTGTGAATTTATGAATAGTAATCAGCAAATCTGTGCGGGGAGGAAAAAAAAAAAGTGCTGTTATCATTAAATTGTGACTTGCATCATCCAACTCACGCAACACACACTCACCTATAACAGCGGTGCATTTAGATGAGGTTATAAGATAGATGTCAGCACTCTGCACACTCGGGCAGCTCCAATCTTGGCCGAGCACTCCTGCGCAATTTCTTGCAGCCCTTGAACTTCTGACACCGCCAGCTAATTGAAGATCAAACCTTTAAATAGCTCACTTTTTTTTTTTTTTGTATTCTGTACAGTAAGATGAGTCATTAGCAGACCTGTGAAGTGGGAGGGTGTGTGTGATGGGGGATGATAAGGCATGTCTACTGAGTGCCTGAACCTACAACAGGTAAAGGTCCTGTGCAATAATGAGGCTTCGCCAGCTTTAAGAAATAGAAAAGAAAAAAAAAAAAATTATCTACATCAGTCAAAGCTGATACCTCAGCGACCGTTCTTCTGCTCAACGTATTATGACTATCATTGATTTCCCCCCTCAGTTGAATTTTGCCATCCGGGCCCGCAAACGCGACAGATGTTGGGACACTAGTGAGAGGCCAAACGGGTGGTGACTATTACCATGTAACCTGAATCAAAAAAGAAGCGAAGTAGAAAGGCCGCCGTGCTGTGAAGTGGGCCACTGCCAGACAGTGTGGGACATCCTGAATAGAACTGGCGTACAGGTTCATAAAATCATTTTTACGAAGTTATAAAACTCTGCAGCATCTTGTATCTAAACCACTGCCAGGCGGATTCTCCAACCGCTTGTAATTTTTTTTTTTTTTTTACTGCAGTTTTTTTGTCCTACGTGAAGAGAACACCAAGTAATGGCGCCGTTGCGTGACCATGTGAACAGGAGGACACTTCCATTGGAGACCATTAAGGCACGTCCTTTTCTCTCAGCTTCTGCAGCTTTCAGGCTCTCAACAATTTGAAACATCTCGAAACAAAGTATGAGTCTTTAAGATCCTTTTTTTCCCGTAAGGAGAAAATATGTACTGTGAAGTAAAACATCCTACAGGTAACTAAAGAAGTTCAGTCTTTGCTGGCTTGGAGGTTGAAGAACCCGGCCAGTACTCAAACGGGGATGGAATATCACATCAATTAAAAATAAAGCATTTAAAAAAAAAAAAAAATTATAAGCAGTGTTAACACAATCATTGTTGTTATTCACAATGTTATTAATATTATTGTTGATCTTATACCCTGTTTTTTTTTCTTTCGAGAAGAATATCATCATTCATGATTGTATTTCTTTTGGTGTCGGGGGAGGACGAGGAAAAGGGAGGAGAACAAAAGTTTAAGAGGAGTGGTGGGGGGGGGGACAAGTCATCCGTGTTGCCACTCCATCAAGGCGACAATGTCTTCTTGGAGCCCAGATGGGCCGCTCGCTCGCTAGCGCCGCCCGCCCGCCGATCTCGCAGTCTTCCCTCGTAAGCGCTCAGCGGGAGCTCTCGGGCTGCCGTCGAATCTCACCAGCGCTCACACGTCCGATATCAAATTAAGATGAGCGATAATGGCCGACCGCGGCTTCACCGGTGGATGAAATGCGAGGCTTGAGCTGAGTGCATTTTCCCAGTTTTTGTTTTTCTAAACTGCGACTGGACATAAAAGTAGAGTAGCTTTGGCCATTTGTGAGAGAGGGGTCACCCCCCTCCCCCCCGTCTCACCAAAGGTGTCCTGATTTTTAGTGTTTACCAAGATTTGCTTGCAAAATATAGATTTTTCTATTACTCAAGTTTGCATCCTGTTTCTGACACCACGTTTGGCTCTCGCCTTGCTTATCTTAAAGTCCAGTCTCAGTATGGGATAGAGATGCAGTGTGTGTGTGGACAGTGTCTTTAAAAACATCCCTGATCTCCTAACACACCTAACACAACTCTATTCCACGCCAAATCCCAAATCCAGTCTCGGTCTCTCACACGTCCGATTCGATACTGGAGAGTTTCTCGTAGACGTGGCCGTTGCTTCCGTTGAAAGGTCGCGGCGGGCCCACCCCCAGCATGGAGCCGTGGTGGTTGAGTCCACCCAGGCTGAGTTCTTTCGGGAACCGCGGGGACACATTGGACATTGGCGCGGCGGATGGCGGCAGATAAGACGTGGTGCTCAACTGGCTTCTGAAGTCACTTCGGCTGTTTTTGGCAACCTGTTGCTGCTGCTGTTGCTTTTTCATGTAATATTGTTTGGCTCCGTGCATCAGACATTGATCGTCATCAAACGTGGGTATAAAGGGGTTCTGGTTTACCCGGTCCGGATAAAGCGATTTGGATAAAGAGAATGCCGCCCCGCCGCCACCTTCCATCAAAGACCTGTCCCTGTCTCTCATGTCTCTCTCTCCGACGGAGCGACGATGGAGGCCCTCGCCTCCTCGGAACAGCCCCCCGAATCGGCCGTCACCTCCATAAAACGAAGGGTCACGGTCTCTTTCCCGTTCCCTCTCGGAACCCCCGTGACGCTCAAATATGTGCGCAAAGGGGCTCGTGCCTTCCATGTAGCGCTCCTTTTCCTTCAAGCTAACGCTTCGGGGAGGTGGTAGCATGCCTCCCATACCCGGAGCACCCATCCCACCAACTCCTCCCATACCTCCCATCATGCTCCCCATGCCGCCCGAGTCGTCCTTCTGAAGGTCAACAAAGGCGTCATAGGAATGCTGCCGCCTGAGCGGCTTGCCGAATCCGCCGCCCTTCCTCCTCTGCTGGGCTTGCGATGGCGGCTGGGAGATTGGAGCCCCACCTTTCCCTCCACCAATCTGTTCCAAGAGGTGGTTGTTGTCCTCGCTGATGTCGTAGAGGTTTCCCGTCTTTTTGCAGCCCTCGCAGCGCATACAGGTCGCTGAGCTCGGGCGGCTGCTTCCTCCGCCCCCCGAGGAACCGCAGCTCATACCGCCACCGTAGCCTCCGTGCATGGACATCTGCTTCATTCCTCCTCCGGACCGACAGTTCCTGCATTCCCATTCTCCGCCCGCCAAGCCAGATCCACCGCCACTTTTTGAGTCCGACTTTTTGGGTTTGCCCTTGAGGAAGTCCTCCACCGGAACCAGAGAAGTGCAAGTTGGTACTCCGCCGTCCCTATTTCCAGTGCCCTCAGTCAGATCGACATGTTCCCATTGAGGGACGCCCTCTTTTGGACGGAATTGGTCCAAATAAAAGTCCCTCACGCTTTCCTTTTCTCTGAAGAGATAGTTTGTGTCGTTATTCCCTCCTCGTTTCCGTTCCGATGGCAAAGGTGGCGGTGAGGCCGAGCGATGGTTGTGGTAGTGGTGGTGGCTTATGTGGTACGGCTTTCTCCTGTAGCCCAGCTCGATCTCATCCAGCTCACGTCTGGACTTGGCAGAGGCCGGCCTCTTTTTCAAGCTATCGCGGTATTGTTTGCGCTTCTTGGCATTTCCTTCCAGGTTCCCGTAGGTCACCGTGTGCGTGGAAATATCAGAGACGTCCGATCGGATATTCCCATCATCGTCCCCTCTCCCTCCGCAGTACGTCGGACCGGGGATGTAAGTGGAACTGGAGGCTCCTCCCTTGAACGAAAACTTCCCGTACAAGTCAGGAAGGCCACTCTTAAATCCTTGGCCTGAGGGCGGAGTCTGTCCGGACAGAAGGTCAAACTTGCTCATGTTTCTGTGGGTCAGCGCCGAGCAGGGTTGGGTGGTGAAGATGGGCGGCACCCCGCCTCCGAGGCTGTCGCAGTCAAACATGCCGCCCTCCAGGGAACTGGCACTGCCCAAACTATGGGGCCTGTTGGCAGGTGGTCCACTGAGCCCAAGTGTGGAACCGTGATGGTGCAGGTAGTGGTCCTGGTACAGATTACTATCCTTCATGTGGACGTTACCAAACGTCCTCTCCACCTCACTGATGTAATCGCTGAACATGTTATCATCCGGTAAGTACGGCGGCTTGCAGTCCGAGTGTCCCGCCAGGCTGCGTCTGTGTTCCGAGATGTCGTAAACGGAGGATTCGCGTCGAATGAAGTCCAGAGCGCTGTGCGGCGAGCCGTTCACCCCGGAGGCCATGTTCTTGGCCGTGCGTAACAGGCGCAAGATGTTGGAATGAGTGTTGTTCATGGTGGCCGATGGCGAGTTCAACGCCGAGCTGCTTTTCTCTTCGATCTGCACGCCGTGAATACAGCTGTAGATACCCTGCGTGGCGAAAGAAGCGGCATTAGCGAGGGAAACGAGACGGTGACAAAAAGAGAAACGGATACATCATGCTAGAAGTCAAAGGTCACATGGCTTTTGAATGCTCTATTTTTTTTCCCACTTCCTCTTATGTACGACCCGCCTTCAATCAGATAAATTTGAAAATCCGACACTAACCTCACTAACAATCATTGCGAAGCTCGGTGTGAAAGCTCTTCTGCACGCAAATTGGCACCATTAGCGCACGCTAGCAAATGTCTGAGATGTTAATACGGATGAAATCAAATCTTTGAAATCACAGGTTTCATATGCGGCAGCTGCTCTTTGACAAAATGGACTACTTTGCTGCTGGCCCTTTTATTAAAGTAGCTGATTATTTGGGCAGGCTCGGCAAATAGCAATAACAGTGATCTTTTTTTTTTTTTTTTTCTTCTCGAGGGGATCACGGTAAAATCTATAAGTGATTAAGCTGGTACAGAGAGGCAGGAAATCAACAAATAACTAGCTGCTCACTGTGTACAAGTGCATATAAAATGCCGACAAGCACAAGATCATAATTTGCTTGATACACGATGCAAATGAAGGACGACAGGAGGGAAAAAGGGAGTAATTAACAACCCTAATATATTTATTGTTCTAAATTCCCAAATCGATATTTTTCATTAATTTGCAGGTTGGGGACTCGAGGAACAGGTAGCCCGCGGGAACAGGCTAGCAAAGGCGCTAACCGACCGTGAAGTCACGTGATGCCCACCAAGGGTGACAGATGACTCATTTTCTCCACGCCCAAACTCAAATGTTAATTGCAGCAATAATAATATTTATTGGATTAAGCTGTGAAATTAGAAAAGCAGACAAAAAAAAGAAAAGAGTCAAGTCAATAGAAAGGACACAGTAGGTTCCGCGAAAATAAAAAGGTATAATTTCCACTGTCAGCTGTTTTACTAGGATTGCGATTTGCATATGCAAATGAATCGCTCAATGAATTCTTTTCCCCCTGAATATGTTTACATACAAATGATCTGGCTGCGTGTGTGGACTTTCATTTAGGTAGCAGCAGAAATGGAGGTAATTTGGGTCAAAAGAGAGCAATCAGTGAATGTTACGGGGAAACATAATGGCCCTCACATTGCGATTGTTCCCGTGGAAATGTTAATGCGGCAATCATAAAAACAAGTGCGCCCAACAGCCTGCGCGTAGAAATTTAATACAATGTCACCTGACATGTTCGCAGATGACATTTTATGTTCAGTCTACTAAAAAGTCGTGTCAGGCAGAAATGATTTGTTCAATGTTATTAAAGAGGATGTTAACAACATGAGTAGAATTTAATGAGAAACAATTCAGCGTGAAATTCTGCAATTAAAAAAGGAGAACAGGAAATATTGGCGCTACTAATACAGTGATTTTTTTTTTCTTGGTGAAATTTTCCTTTCAAAATATGGCACCATTTTAAAGAACAATTTATTGCGAAGAAATATTGTTACAAAACTAATTATCTATTTTCCTTACTTTTGTGCCGTTTCGTTGGACCGGTGGTTTAAAAACATAAATAACGAAATATGAGAAACCGGGATTGTTTTTCTGCGGCCCCGGTGCCATAGCAGCATATCAACGAGAAGGAGCGAGCCGCCGCCGCCGCCGCCGCTCGTGGACCTCTGCCGTAAATTATCCACGTGCGTTTTTTAGCCTGCAGCACTTCACCTTCAGAGGCACGCGGTGAATTACACCGCAGCCGTGTCAAAACTATTGGAATGCAAATCAAACACCTCGGGTGACTTTGCGATCGAGTAATCCACCTTCGACTGATTTTGAGTGATTTATTGATTTGGTCTCAATAGTTTGACAATATTTCATTTATGGATACCAGAATGGTCTTAGTAATAAAAAAAAAAGAAATATTATATTAAGCCAATCAAATTTTAGGGGGCCTAAGGCAGAGCCCTGGGGATTAACTGGTGTAAAGATGCAGCTATTTAAGGATGGGCTTGTTTGTATTGAGTACACACTATATGGTAATTTGCTGACATTTTCTTGTCATTTTTTTTTTTTGGATGAATAATGAATTAATGAATATTATGCTAACCTTTTTTGCATATAGGTCACACTTTCATTCCTGGGAATTTTAAAAGTTTGGTGAAGGATATATACAATTCCTTAATGAGGATGAAAAGTGTTAATCTCACCCTGCTGACGGAAAAGACAAGGCCAGGACGACCCGAGCAGACACCCATGAAGCAGAACCTCAGCTGCCAATAGAACCAGTGTTCGCAGATGAATGTGATGAGCGACAGTGCCATGGCGGCCCCCAGCATGTAGAAGACCCCCGCCATGTTGTCCACGTCCAGCTGGCTGGACATCACCTCATTCTTCTCGTGGTGGCAGATTCCCGTCAGCCACAGGGACTCCAGTTCCTCCATCTCACCTGGATGTGGTGAAACGATGGAGAAGAGGGGAAAGAAGAAAATGGAGGGAGGGAGGGAGGGCAACAACAAGGAGGAAAGGGGGGGGGGATCAAGATCAAACAGTCAGTTTGGGCCATGGCGCAATGATAAGCGGGGAATAGTTTTATAATTCATGAGGGAATGTGTGCGTGTGTGTGTCCGTGTGTGTGTGTTTTAAGTGGCAAGCAGAAGGGATGTGATGCAAGAACATGATGCCTGTTAGAGGACACCAGGGAAGAAGAGAATGATGCAACAGAAGAGGAGCGGGGGGGGAAAAAAGATGGCAGGAATATTTGGCTAAATTCTAAACTAACATTTGCCTGCTTTCTGGATGATATAGGATTTAAATAAATAGTCACATGTATTTTAAATAAATAAATACACATATAACTAAATAAATAAATACACAAATAAATACATATAAATAAATAAACATGTATTTATAAAGCCCGTAATCACAGAAATATCTCCACGTGTCTGATCATTTTCTAGGCCAACGGGAGGGGAAGCAAGTGGGGATGAGGCGTTGCAATGTCACATTGAAATCCAGAGCAAAGGGGAGACACGGCCGATTGGTTCTTGTCGTACTTTTGAAAGACATTGTTCAAACACACAAGAACAAACTCGTAGTACAACAAAAGGGAAAAAAAACAAATATTTGCCAGGTATTTTAAATAGTCAAGTGTGTCGCTCTTGTTTTAGGGTGATAAAAATAAAATCAACGCTCTTTTGTCATGTTGAAAGCGATGACCCAAATTCACACACACGAACAAACCTGGAAACCCAAACGCACGCAGGGTCGAAATACACCGGGAGCTATGCTGGCAACGCTAACTGGGACGCACGATAGTCGGCCCCGGAGGGTCCATGGTTCAGGAGCTGACATGATGGATGTTTTAGTGAATTTAGAAAAACCCAAAAACTAATTTAAACTATTACTGACACCATTACGAAAACATTTAAAACCGATTTTTTATTTTTTCAATTATCCTGATTGTCGGTCACTTTGCTGCAAGTCAATTTAATTTTTCCTCATCATCTGATATCGCCTTACCTTTACTTTTATGATCCATTGTGATAAAGGTTTGTAATATTAATGCAGATTTTATTATTCATTTTATTATTTACTTTTAGTTCACCATGTGTGTCTTTATAAAAGATTGTTTACTAAAAGGCTTAAGACACTTCTGAGTGGGTTCAATTTCCACTTTGTCTTTATGTACTCTGTGATTGACTGGCAACCTTTACAAGGTGCGGCTGGCCTTTTGCCTGAGGTCGGCTGGAATAGGCTACAGCTCTTTATGACCCGGTCCAAGCTAAGCAGTATAGTAAATGGATGGCTGCTAGGCTCCAAATATGTCCAATCCCCTGAAAACAGGGACTGAACTCAACCCACAATTAAATCGAATTTTCTTCCCTTTAGTCATTTGAAATCATAAACTATAATCCCCAAATGAGCAACCTCCGTCGGGTTACGAGTAGCAAAAAGATGTCGTCGGAAACCAAATAAAACCGCGAGCTGCGTTTTGCGCACAACCCAAAAACAATGCAGCGGCGGCGAGCAGACGGCTATAAATCCGACGTCACCTCTGAGTTGTGCTGAGGGGAGACGATAAATCCAAAAAAGACGTTTGATGTGCGATCACAATGAGCTAACGCTATCTCGCTTTTGAAACATTTAGAGAGTATTGGCTTGCAGTCATTCCAAGGTGTTAGGAGCTTTAATTTCCCTCAAGAGCTGTCTGAATCCTTCCTTCCTTACGGGGTCCGCCATAATCGTCTTATTTGAAAATTCAATGCGAGCGGATCGTTCAATAAATCAGAGCCTCCACGTGAACAATCTGCTCCCTTCGCTTATGATGTAAGGCGGATTGCCCTTGGTCCGCTCGGCGCATTGAGATGCGGACGGAAAACAGATGAGCGCCGCCGTGTCTCACCGTCTCCAAAGAGCTGCAGGATGGCCAGGTCCACGTGTCTCTTCCAGAGCGACTCCTTCTGGATGGCGATGCCGTAGCCGGTGGTGGCGAAGATGTAACCGCTGCCGATGGTCACCAGTTTGCAGCCCTCGTCTCTGCCGGCCATGTAATTCAGCACGGCCGCGTCATAAATGAAAGCGTCTAGTTTGCTAATGAAAAAAGAAGCAGCGGAAGAGAGATAGGGTTAGACTTAATTAGCACTTAGGAGCAAGACATCGCAGCTACAACATTCCAATTAACCTGCTAAATAGCACTAAGCTGGTGATAAGTGGAATAGACTTCCAGACAGTTTGCCATGGCTGAAGCGGCACACAGTGTGGTGAGAAGAAAAAAAAAAAACATTAAGTACAAAATGTGGAAAAAGGGGGCGGGTTAGGAATTGGTCACAGAGATGGTCATAATATTAGGTAGACCAAGATCTCACCCAGCTTTGAGGCTCTGAAGAGCCTCGTTGACATTTCTCTGATGAAACTTGGTCATGTAGGAATGCATCTCGGGATAGTTGTTCCTTATGTTCCTCTCCGTGCTCCCATTCGGGACCGTGCCGAACCGAAAGGGAGGCGAGAAGTCGTTGGGGCTTTGGAACTAAAGACGGAAAGCAGAACATCTGGAATTGTTCACGAGGAGCAAATGAGAAAGACGCAAATTAGACGACCGTCTTACCTTTTTGTCCGAGAGTCCCGTTACCTGGTCCACGTATTCCTCCTGGATCATGAAGGCAGCCAAGTTGGCAGTGTAGGAGGCCAGGAAGATGACAGCAAAGAAGGCCCACACTGAGACCATGATCTTGCTGGTGGTACCTTTGGGGTTCTGCACCGGCACAGAGTTGTTGAAGACCAGACCCCACAGCAACCAGATGGCTTTGCCGATGGTGAAGGATGGACCGTGCGGCTCTGAGGTCAAATACAGCCAACATTTACCGTTATCTGAAGTCAATGCGATGTTTCCTTAGCTTAATGCTAATAATGCTAACAAAAATAATAATAGTAGGAATTAATACTAATAATGCCAACAATAATAAAAAAATAATAAAAAAATAACAATAATAACAATAATAATAATAATAATAATAATAACATTTTATAGTCTTTTACCAGTTTGTTATGTTTGCCAAGCCAAACTGCAGTCAACATTAAAATGTGTTTAGAATAATTGTGTCCACAGTGTCCAGCGGCAACATAATATAAAAATCAGCTTGAGTAGATAAAACGCAAGTACTTGTCGTCATTTGCACGAGTTGAGTGACATGTCCATTTATTTGACACACGATCAACTCTATGGCGATTATGATCACGAATTGTGGCGTAATGAATAAACTATTTAATTAGTTCTGACTCATGAACTGAGAGCAGACTGTCTCCCTCTACTCATTATGGAGTGATATAGCAGTTGGATTGTAATGTCTGTGTGAGGAAGTGTGAACACGAGCGTGTGTGTGTGTGTGTGTGTGTGAGAGAGAGAGGGGACATGACAAGGAGGCAGACAGTATCCGTGCCCTCCATGTGGGTTTGCATTGTGATGTGGGGGTGGGGGGGGGCTTAGTCCATGGACAAACAGACTTTGTTGTGCCAAATGTTCTCTTTTGTAAAGTTTGTGAGAGAGTCAGTTACATAAGTGGAGTGGAGACTATGCAATCTGCAGCCATTGATATCCAGTATTGTTGTTTGGAGTCCTTTGTGTCCAAACTTCGATCTGTGTGATTCTAAACTCCTTTGGTGCAACATGCAGATAAAAAAAGGATGAGAACATCCTTACGTTATGCTGAAGTTGGAATGGAAAGAAGAGCGAGACAGATGTCTAAATATAGCCATGTGAGGTGGCCTCGCGGCTTGGAAGATCTGACACAAAACTAGCCCCCCTTTCGCTGTCAGTGCGAAGAGGAATTTTTAAGCAGCATGGAAATGTATGCAAATAACTTGCAAATGGACTGTGCGGAGGTAAGAGCACTGACGCCGCGTTGAAAGCGGAGCGCACAACACCTGTAAATGATGAAAAGGGCAAACGTGAAGGAGGAAGAGAAGGGGGGATGAAATAAGCAAGAGCTGCTGGTCTCCGTGTGGAGGCGGGCTTTGATATTTTTGCGCATGTCTCTAGCTCTCTGTACAAAATATAATGAATCACTTTTAATACTTATGTTATTTATTTATTTATTTTATTTTAATGATGTATATATATTTTTTTATTAATATTATTTTTTTTAATTTCATTTAATTTCATTTTTATACATTTTATTGGCGCTACTGTATAGTTGACGGCCGCTAAAAATGAACCATTCAAAACACACTAAGTGTCTCCAAGCGATGCAAACCGGCACGTCTTCTTTGTGCATGTTGATTTTGGGGGCGGAGCCTCACCTCTGCCGTCAGCCAGACAGCGGTTGTAGCCCACGGGGCTGAAGTACTCAAAAATGAACACGGCAAATGCTGACACCAGCAAGAGCATCACGAACATCATCACCCACACATCCGCGCTGAAGGGCTCTGGAGGGCAAGCCGGCAAAAAGAGAGAGAGAGAAGAGGGGAAGATGAAGGGAGTCGAGTGAGAGGATGGGTTGAGGGAGGCGGTTTGGACCCACAGTGATAAGAAAAAAAGACACCAAAGGGAGGTCGTGGGGAGCCAGAAATTTGAGGGGTGATGTTGAGAAATGAAGGGGAGAGTGTGAGAGAATGAAAAAAAAACAAAAAAAAAGCGAAAAGGAGATATGCAAGTATGGTGTGCCAGATTGAGAAAAGGAAGGACGAGTAGGAGAAATGAGTGGGAAGAAAAGGGCAGAGTGCAAGAAGAACAACACATGAATAAACTGGAATATAATATTTGACTGAATGCATTGCTATGTCCGGTAGTTTGATGACAATATCCAGAACAGAGAAGGAAAAAATAAAAATAATAATATTGCCCAGAACAGAGGCGAAAAAGAAAACTCACCTAAGAAGGCAGAAGGTGAAACGGTGCCGTTGCTACGGGAGACCATGACACTGATGCCGGTCTCGATGAATGGGACGGAGAAGTCGATGACCTCTGACCTTTCCTCGTTGATGGTCAAGGAACCGACGGCCATGTGGGCATTTTTTAATACCACCTGGACAATAGAGGATGGAGACTTTTTTTGTTCCGGATTTCAGACTTTATCGACCCGGGGTGTATATTTTGCATTTGCAAAAAAGTCTCATGGCACATAAACAAAGAAAAATGTCACAACAAATGGATACACAGGTTAATTATGTAACCTCAGCCATCTAGTGGAAGAGCATTTAATGGTTTCTGCCTGTCACTACGCATCGCTGGCATAGATTTATCGCATCAATTAAGCAGAATTGGATAATTTGCCGTGGCACACCTGATGATCTCTCATGGCACATTACAGTAATGTGTCACGGCACGCTGGTTGCCATCGAACACATGAACGTCTGTATAAATTAGGTCCAGGGAAAGTGGAAGAGGTGAGGACATTGGAAGGCATATGGATCAAAACGGTCAGCTCAAGAAATTAGAACTTAATTTCAGAAATTGCCTGTATAAAATATAAATCAGTCAGTTGTACGATAATAAAATCATAATGTACTAATAATCAACATTTTTTAAATCATATTTTAATGACATATAAAATATATATATTGTTTTTATCTGTGGTGTCATTATTTAAAAAATGATTCTAATATAAAAAATTGTGTGGTGTCATTAAAAAAAATAAAAAATCATGCCTGTTGTCGACGCTTCTGTTATTACCCCTGGAGATGAAAGATGTTCAATGATGTAATATATCAGGGGTAACTATTAGGTTTTTAGAGCTTAGACCTTGCAATCAGAGCGTAATAACAGCCGTCTAGACATCGATCACGCCACTGATATCCAGCAACCGCACAGAGCGAGTCAGCTTTAAATAAAAAAAAAAAAAAACTGGCTTCACTGCTAAAAATGAAGAAAAAAAAATGCAGTTGGTGCATAAAGTGTTATTTCTGAATCCAACATAGGATGTATCTTCTTTGGTTAAGATCTCCACTGCATCTGAAAGAGAGCTGATTGGCCCTCTAAAATAGACCAATCAAATCGCTGTTCTTATTTTGGCTCTCCTCAAATTGTTTGTAATGAAATATCTGTAATTAACAATTACAGTAGAGGGAGGTGGACTCTCTTATTGCCCATCAGGGGATGAGTGGAGGAAAAAAGTAGGTTATCACATTAGGTCAGAACTGCATCCCAATACCTGTCCTACTTCTCCGTAAAGGTATTATATTTAGCCCCCAATTTGTGTTAAAGTGGCCTGAGACTGGAGTTAATAAAGTGTGCATGAGTCAAAGCTCCAGTGTTTGTGTGCTTGTGCATGAGTGAGTCACGACTGAACCTTTGTTCCCCACCTGTGAAGCGGACGCTCACAGGCAGAAAGACAATCGACTCGGCCGTAGCCGTCCCGCTCGACGCCGTTTGTGTGTGTGTAGCGGCGAGTGTGTATTTGCAGACTTATTTGTCGGGAGGAAGCGTCGACGCGCATGTCCACCTGTGTGCCTAAACGCGTGAACGTCACCCCAGGGGAGAAGAAGAAGCCCGTGCAGCAGTGTACTCACTTCCCCTCTCTCTCTCTCTCTTTCCATTTGCTCTCTCCATCTCCCTCCTACGACATGTTCTCTCCGTGTTATGAAAGTGACCCATGTGGGTGTTATTGAGAATGAGTGAGCAAGGATGGGAGTTTGTGAGAGCGTCTCAGCTGGTGTGTGTCTTGGGTGGCCTAACTCATTATCTTATTGCCGAGAAGATTTGAGATGAAAAGTATGAATGGTAATGTAATCTCTGACACTTGCTGAAGTGAAGAAAAACTAGAAGCAATTATTGCACGCCTCCAACCACTCCCCCCCCCCCCCCTTCTCATTTTGATCTATTGTCTTATGAAAGTGTGACAAATTGTGTAAAAGGCCTTAAGTGATCTCGGAAAGTGTTGAAGAGCGTGCTGGGGCACGTCCCCCAAAATGTGTGCATGTGTGTGAGCAGCAGTCCAGATCTCAGTCCATTAAGAGTTTGAAATCTACTGTCATTTTGGCGACTTTCCAACTGGAGAAGGACAAAGATAGTCTACATCGGCCAGGGGATGCAACAGCATGGTGTGCATATGGTAAAAAAAAAAAAAAATAGAATAAAAATAAAATGAAAAAATATTTTTAAAATCTGCGTAAATGCAAATTTACCCAAGAAAACCTGAGAATATCCAAGGATCAACTGTGGTTTTAAGTTGTAATATTACCTTTCACCACTAGATGGCAGACATAGCTTAGGTGCGTTTATACCAGGTCTTGCTCTACATTACATGAGCGAGGAAAACTATTTTTCTGTGGCTTTTTTTAATGATATTTAATGACTAATACCTAATGATCAAATTAGATTTTTATGAAAAAAATAAAATATTTACAAGCATTAGGAAAACCTATAAGTTGCTCATCTCTGGCTTATATGCTTTTGTGTGTGTGTGCGCTTATGTGTGTATATGTGGGGGAGCAAAATAGCGAGTTTGACAAATGGCGCCTCCCCCCGATCCTAATGACCATTTATCGGTGAGGCTAGGAAGACGACAGCACATTATGACGCTTTTAGCAAGGGTGATGGCGTTTATTACAGGTGAGCCCACTTATAGCTCGGTGCACACTAAAGACAGCAGCCGGCCCAGCAGGGTAACTTAAATGGCTTTATATAATCGACTAAATGGGTCACTTTAATATAAATTGAATAGCAGGGGGGGGGGGGGATGGACACATTGTCAACGGTGCCCGTGACTTGTGAAGGTTATGCAGACTTGTGATGAGACACAGCTCCGTTTTCAACCTGTGACCTTTGAGCTGCTATTGATCTGCTTACTTTTTCCTTCATTACCAAACGACAGCAAAAGTGCATCTCGCTGTAGCGGGTTGATGTACGAGAACCGACAGCGAGCTTTGACCGGGACCGGGGTCTATTATGGGATGTTAAGAGCCCACTGACTGAATCGCTTTGGGCTGCTCAAAATTGAAGGTATGAAAACAAATTTCCATGAGGAAATTCATCCTTTTGACGGCAAAGCTAAATATAGAAGAGTTCATTTGGCCTTTGGGAGGAAAGGCAGACACTTTTTTTTTTTTTTTTTTTTTCACCTTCGCCCACACGTACATAATTGCAATTCTGGCCAGGTTTATTCAAACAAACAATGTCCGTACATTTCAGAGCAGGAAGGGCATTTTGGAATAAATAAATAAAAATCAGTGCTGGAGCTTTTCTCATAAAGCTGGAATCACATATTGGAAAAAGAAATAAACTCCTTACCTCTCCCACCATGCCGTTCCACGTTCCATTAATCTTCTTGCCATGCTTGCCGTTGGTAACCAGATACAAGTCGTAAGTAAACTTGACTGACTTGGCGATCTTCTTTAAGATGTCAATGCAGAAACCTTTACAGCATCTCTTGATGTAAATCCCCGACTCCTTGGTCTGATTCCTGCATATGTAGATGAAATTAGAATGATTTCCATTGCCCTCAGGCAAATGATGTAGTAATTAAACGGAGCAGAGTGGAGATTATTTAACCTAATTACAATTTTAGCATTAAATAAGCTCTATGTGAGCAAATCATTCGTTCGGGCGATCATTGCAACATCTCACAATGTTTTGATTTGTTTGCGGCAGGGCACGGTGTTCCTCATGCAAGTCCCGCTCAGCGGGTCCACGTCCTCCACGATGACGAAAGGAGCCTCCTCCAGCGTCACGATGGACAGGTGGTCATCTTCCCTGGTTGCAATCCCACCGTACAGTTCGTAGCGAGGCCACACGTGGTACTTCATCGAGAGGGAACCGTTCTCCCATTTGCCTACCTGTAAGGCGAAAAAATTAAAAATGGCCATTTAAATTGAGAAGCAACGAATGCCGAGACAGAAAATGGATGGAGTGGGGGAGTCACATGACCATCTGGCCATGGAGCTCATTCAGATGCAAACTGCTGCCTCCTCTGTGGAGGGAGGAGGGTCCAGCTGTACGGCTGAAGGACCGGGCCAAGCCCTCGTGGCTCTCCTCCAACCAAGAGTCATCAATTAGTCCATTTCCCCAGTTGCCGGTCACATGACGGCACTCTGCTGATGCCAGTTCCTTCAAGTGTACTTATGGAGAAGGAACCGGCTTTGGATCGTCCAATGAGAGGCCACGCGATGGGAATCGTAACAGGAACGACGGCACCGGGTTGTAGAGTCATCATTGCACTGCGGGGAACTTGGCGTGAACTTCGCTGAACATGAGTCAGAGTAATATAGACAAAGACGCAGATGGGGCGCTGAACATGACTGGACACTCTTCACACTCATTCAGAAGGTGCCAGAAAGGACGCTTGTAAGAGCTCGGAACTCATTAGGATCCACAAAAGCAGTTCAGATGGAAGTCAAGCTGAGAATTAAACATGAGTGAAAACGAGAGCGGGGGGGGGGGGGGGGGGGGGGTGAAGACAGCGAAGACAGAAGGGGAGACGCTCACCTTGTTCTCTGATCAGAGGACAGAATATAGATCGGAGCGGTAGAAGACGGAGAAATACAAAGAATGGAGAAGAGGAAGAGTCGTAGAAGTCAGCTATGAGGACGAAGAGGAGGAGGAGGCGGGTTCATGCAGTAACTTTACAGGTGCCGTTTTGGGTTCCTTTTAGGATGTGACAGCCACATCTGGATTTTCTCCATCACTTAAAGAATTTTTTCTTTATTGTTTTATGATTATAATTCAATTTGCACAGTTCCAAGATTTGATGGAAAAAAAAAAAGTCAGGGGCCTTTAAGTTGGTCATTCCTTTTCTTTTCAAAACACCCTAAAAATAAAAAATGAAATGACATAAAAGTGACAGGGATGGGGGTTGCTAATTAGCAGCTTTGGCAAATATTCATTCAGAAGCTCCACTTCGGAGCGTGTGCCGCATGCAGCGTGCTGCTCAAAGGCACCTTGACCAATCTGATCATATCTAATCAGTATGGCGCCTGGAAAGCTTTGGGCTTAAAACGCTTGAAAACTCCAAAACGTGATGATGAGCGAATCAGATCTTTGTCTCCGCATCAGCCGCTCCAATCACTAAACTAACTCACTTTCTGTCTCATAATTAGAACACAGGAGCATTTAAGTTTGTTTGCTTTTGCAAATTTAAAAAGTCCACGACAAACTTACCCTGTCCCACTGTCTGTCCTTATTGAGCAGAATGATGACCAGCTTGGGGTGCATCTGGTAGCCATCTTCACTGAACGACAGATTTCGGCCCTCAAACGTCACATTCATTAGGTACCTGAATGTAGAAAACCAAATGAGATTTTATTCTTATTATTTGAGTGTATTTTACAAACTCAACCGACAATTCATTCAGTGCCATTGACGGTTATAGATGTCAAAGATATCAACTGGGTCGGCGGTGAATGAGTTAATTAAAAAGCCGCATCCACAGTGGGAGAGTACAAAAAATAAAAAAACACTGCCAAGAGTGCGATATGCTGATAGAGAAGCAGCAGTTCCATCACACAAGGGGAAACAAATGTCAAGAACAAAAAAAAAAAAAAACACACAAATTGATGGTTGTCACACATTGCTCCCCTTTATTTATCTCCCATTCTTTTTTTTTTCCTGAATGCATCAGCAGGTTGCATTGCGTCACACGCCTAGTGATGTCACACTATTTACGTAAGCGAAAAAGCTAATCGCCATCCTGATTTCACACCCCGCTTGAAAAGCACAAGCCAGACGAGGATTTACTGTCCCACATTGTACCGTGACAAGCTGAACTCCGCTTGAGCTCGCTGGAGTTGAGGTCTGCTCAGGGACATCTGAATTGCACGCACAAAAATATACAAATATCATTTTTTTTTACACTTTCTACTAACAGATCCTCAAATTAACACCAAAGAAATCCCTCACCGGAATGAAGAATGCGCTATGCAGTATGTCTGCTTCTGTCAGTGTGTGTGTGTTTGTGTGGCGGAGGAGCAGAAAGCCAGCATTGTTCCTGTCAGGTGAAATAATTTCAGCTCCACACACACACTCATGTTGCGATTATAGTGAACGTGCGTGGGTGTGTGTAAGAGTGTGTACATGGGAACATTTGTCTCCAATCACACACACAGCCACACACACTCCTTTTGAAAGTGTGTCCTTACATGACAACCGGAATGTGCTCAAGCATGGAGTCGAAAACTCTAACGGTTCCTCGGAGAGATATAAACAGGCAAAAAAAAAAAAAAAACACTCTTTCTGGATTCTTTCGCTCTTCACCCTTTACTCTCGGTCTCGCCAACCCTCCTCTGTGACAGTTTCCATGGAAACGTTCTACCTCATAACCATGGCTACCGTATATACTGTATGTAGATGAAATATGGACGAGAGGAGAAAAATCAATCCATCCATCCATCGCATCGAGATTAGATTTACAGACTGGAATGTTTTAGCCAATCATCCGGCAATTATGCTAATGCTAGCATATTTATTTGATTTCCTGTATTAATAATTGATCTTTTCGAGCGGGATAACAACGTTCCGTGTGTCCTGCACATGGCCCCATCCCACAGAGCTTTGGCACCGATACAAAGTGCATAGAATAAATCAGAGGCCATTTGCAAAATGACTTGACGCCGTGGCCCCTTTAATCTTGGCCGATTGGTACAAACCATCATGCACGAGGGAGGGGGGGGGTTATTGTTTGCAATGGCATGTTTGCGACACCACACCTCCCTGCCAGCGGTAACACAAGCATATGTGTGTTGCCATGGCACCCACAACCACTGCGACTTCCGAGCCAATCTGCTGCGTCACTATGGTAACGGTAATCTCTCGGAGGGTGGGCGGGAACGAGACGGAGAGAGTGTGATGGGATTCAGAGGGAAATAAGGGGAAGGGGACTGCTTGTCGCAATTCAAGTGTCTTCTGACATTATATTGTTGCTATCACTGCCAATAAGGTATTAGTGTGATCATATGGAATGTATAGAAGTGTGGGTAGAGCTGAACAGCTGTACTCTGCCATGTTGAGAAAAAAAAAAAATGTACATATATATAATATATAATATATATAATATTATTATATATATAATATATTATTATTATTATAAATATATAATATATACACAAAAATCCCATTTCTAGTCCATTTGGTTTAGTATGATTTTTTTTCAAGTTTGCATTTTCAAGTTATGAAAGGCATTGAAATGATAGGTTCCCTTTGTGAACCACTTTTTTGTCCCAAATTAATCTGGTCAGATCCCGCAGGTCCTGCTGCGTGTCATCATGCCTTGCTTAAAACTAGATGACAGAGGTTGCCATGGTGACGCTCAGTGTATTCCTTGGAGCGCAAGCCTCCTCCCTTTATGTTGTGATGTGAAATTGTAGCAAATGATATCGAATTGGGCACCCACGAAATGCCACGATGTGCTGGCGACATCATCAATTGGAATGAAAAGAAGTGTCGTGTTGAGCCTGTGATGAAATGGAAGAGCAGCCGCTCTCTGCACGTGTATTAAAAGTACAGCAAAGGCATTCAGGAAACAATGGATGCCATTTCCATGGAAGCACAAAATATAAAAAACACACAAACAGCCACTCGCTCGACAAAATTCACGGCTTGACACAGATACGTTTCAGCGCATGTTCTCATGTGAATAATGGAGGAGGAGTGTGAAATATTGATAAGTCCGTTTCAATAAATTAACCCCAGAATAAATTAGTCATGAATTACGCTCCTTAGCAATTACTGTGGCTCAATGTACTTATTAGATTTGCATAAAGGAGCCCATTGGAAAATGGGCCATTTGTCACTGTGGAGAGAAAAAAAAATATTAAAAATATATTTACACTGTCTGTAACATACTGTAGCTTTACTGCATTCTGTGTTGCGTCGCTTTAACTCTTTAAGCAACAGATTTAACAAAAACGGTGGAGCACCATAAGTGGATAGACAATACAGCTAAGTCATATATTCCTTATCCTCTGCAAAGAATGACATTTGAACAGGTGAGCTGAGATCTGAGGTGTTTCAGATACATTATACTGCCCCCAGGTGGCCAAGAGGGCACACCAGAAAGAGCAAAGCAATTTAAATTCAATTAACAGTGTTGCAAAAATTTTTTTTAGTCTTTTTAATTGTATCCTCCCAAAATAATTCAATATTAACAATGATGGAGGTCTATTTTTCGTCAAAGTACTTAAACAAACAGGGACATACAAAATGCGGGGTTAAGATAAGACGACAGGCTACTTGGAAGCGGAATCAACCCAGAAGAGAGGAAAGTAGGAGGAAAACAGGAGATTACAAACAAAATAGAGAGCATTAAAAGACTAAAAATAAGCAGGAACACCCTGATCGAGTTCCAGTCAAGAGCAAAGGCTCGCACACACGTCGACATGAACACACACACATACGCAGGTGCACATGGCACACACTCATTGCGCAACTCACTAGGGTTAGAACACAGTTTTACAAACACACACACGAAGTTCAAAAGGGTCCAGAGAGCTTCAGAAGCACTTGACACCTTTCCAAGTTCAAGCTCATTTGGAACGTGTCCACGGCATGCGAGGTCAGCGGCCCCGCTGTCAAACTCATGATCCCCTCGCTTGTGCATTGTCCGTTTCCATCGCTGCCTCGTTCGGTTCTTATGCTCGCTTTGCCTCCTCGTGCTCCTCTTCTTCCCTCTGCTATCTTTCCCTGTCAGGAAACCCCAGAGCTGCGTACTGTGGATTTTATTCACGTCGAGTTGTGACCTTCTCATAGTGTGCTGTGTCCTTTTTTTGTCCTGCCCTGGTTGCTTCATTTGGATTACTTATGGATATAAAAGATCATGAATACTAAAACGAACTTACTTCACACTCGCCGGCTATTTTAGTCTAGTAAATAATTTTTAAAAAACCGCACGATAGCTTATAACAATTTTTTTTTACAACTTTAAATTAAAAATGGGTTGACAAATTAAAAAAAATAATTTAAATTAAAAAACGTGTTGACAAATTTTCATTACTTTTAAAAGTATTCTGTCAATATTTGAAGTTTTTCTACGAATCTTTTAATTCAAGTTCACCATTATAAGACGTGGCGGGACGATAAGAATTTTGGACAGCGCTCAGTTGAAACATATTTTGTTTGTTTCTAAACTGGCCCAATCGAGTCCAAACCAGGTCAGTTTGAAAAGTCCAACCTTTGGCCGCAAATGTGAACGGAGTCATGCGTCACAGCTTGAAAGCAAAAATCGAACAGGTTTTGTTGACCCCGCGGAACTCGTCGTGATGATTGCCTGCTCTCCCTGAACCGATGTGATTTCCCCGCAATTGAGCAAAAATATGTTCCACTAGAAACGGAGCGTGCGCTTTTATCGCTCAGGAGGGTAATTTCAGATGCGGCTGCTCAGAATAAAAAGAAAACAGGAAATAGACCGAGCGAGCGCTTTCTGAATCATGCTCTTTCTATTTCTACAGATTAATAACTACTCCTAATTAGTTTTTGAGAGTCAGAACAATTTCTAATCCAATTCCCATAGTTTGCCGATTAGTCTTCCTTTCAGCTGGCGGGTTCAATCAATTTTCCATGGTTTGTTTTCAGGACCTATTTCTTGCAGACACTCAGAGAATAGAGAATTAGTTATGACTGATAATCAGGCCCGTTTGAGCTACAGATGGCTAGCGAAGGAAATAGAACATCCAAAACCAAGTGGGGAAAGCAACCTGAGCAGCAGCAATCTGCGAAAAGATGCTCTCGTTTGAAAAATGCGGCTAGCGACGCGAAAATCTCCCGCAAGTGTTCTACAATTATGTTGCAATAGGCTGATTGACTCGCATCCTTTTCATTCCGAAACCATTCAGCGACCTCGCTGTCCTGCACAGAAGCATTTATGCGTCTGCATTCATTTCTTTCACTGCCTTTCATTGAGTCGTTTCTCCGCTCCTCGGTCAATGACTTAGCAACCAACCGTCATGGCCGCCCATGCTGGCGAGCGGCCGTTGACTTTCGACTTCATAGACTGCATCCGATTGATAATCTCTTGATGGAGCACTTGAAGACAAAGGTTATCGCCGCCTAAATTTGGTTAAAGCGGCAAGGGGGCGAAGGATCTTAGCGCGGCTCGGAACTGATCTAATCAACAACAACGCTAAGTTGATTATGAGATTGCGCGTCCAAAGCACAGACGCTAGCAGTGAAGAAGATGGAGAAGGAGAAAGCGTACACGCTTACCAGCCACTTCACTAAGCACACTTGCAAAACATTAAAAGATCTTCTACGCAGACCCCGATTTTTTGTTTTTGTTTATTATTATTATTAAAAGCCTGTTTGCTAACAGTGTTACTAGCATTAGCACTAATAGCTAGCATTTGGCTATGCAACACTTTTAATGAAGTATAATTTGAAGGCTTTGTGACATCTCTGAGTGAATATAAACAAAATAATCTGTATGAGGTAAAATAGAAAAAAAGGGAAAGAGTTGCGGCATGTTGTCCGAGTGAGGTCATAATCCGTCCGCCGCCATACCAAGTGCAGGTAAAAAAAAAACACACTCAGCCTTCACTGACTTTCTAAAATAAAAACACACACATGGAGACACGACGGGAGAAGACACGCGAGGTGATACCGCCCCTGGCCCGACCGCGGATAATTCTGTGCCGAGCTCCGGAGCACAGCGTGACAGGGGTTTGTGTTTGCCCACTGAAACGCCATTGGGACCAATTAGGACGCAGGGAGAGGAAAGTACCGCCGAGCGTCGCGCTTCACAGCCGGTTCAAAAGGGCCGCCGCTGAGACGGACAGCTGAGGGGGGCGGGGTCGGATTTTCGCGGCGAGGCGCCTATGAAGGGAGGCTTTTGTGAGGGCAGGCTATTATTACATGGAGGGAGGATGATCACAGTATGCGGGAGGGGATTGAAGGTGTTTGGGTATGTGCACCGACATCTCCTGCAACTTTTAGTGGTTTAGGGAGTGGAGGTTCGAGATCCAAACCGCCACTTTAATAGGAACACCTGCATGGAATAATCCAGTACTATTGTGTTTTTTTTTCTACTGTACTGACAGCTGCAGCCAATATTTCTATGCCCTATTTAACTACATAGGCAAATAAACAAAATAAAAAAAAGTTTGTTTTATTTATGTACAGGAACGGTGCAAATAGACAAAGCGTTTCTAAATCCCGCTCATTCCAAAACTGCATTTTAATAACGACCCACTAATTGGGTTTGGAGAGTCAGAACGATGTCTAATCCAATTCCCTCTCAATATTATACAAGGGGCAGCTTTACAATACTATGAAATGAAAGCGCAATAAGAGACAAATGACTAAATGAACACCCCTCGGTTAATGTCAATCAAAATTGAGCATTATTAATTTGGCCAGAAGGGTTATGATTATGGTTTGTCATTCCTCCAAGGACATTCCTGTTCAATTACAATAAAACCCACCAAATGATGACGCCAACGAGGAAAAGAATATATTTCGATAAAGAAGTCGATCTTTGCTCACCTGAGGACTTCATTAGGGTTACCCGAGATGGGGGTCTTCTTGTCGGGAGCTCCGTGGCACTCGGATTTGAGCAAGGTATGCGGTCCTCGGTCCATCATCATGGTGGACGTCGCCATGGTTATAATAGCCACGCCGTCACGGACCCGGGCCTCCAGGCCGTAGTCCCACTCGTCGTAGGACACGGACAGCAGCCCTTGATTGCAAGCAGAGAAAAAGAAGATCCAGAAGGCGCCAGATGGATTTATCTAAACAGAGCCAAAGTTAAGGAAGGATTGAAATCCGAAAGGTAAACAATGCAAGATGACGAGCGAGGTGAGAGAAGATTCTGCTCGACTGTACAGCGAGGACACGTTTTTGAACAGGCTCCAAGACTTTGTGCATCTATCACCTTGTTCTGTTTGTCCATCTGTCAGTCTGAAGCACTGTCGCTCTCTATTTGTTAGCCTTTGTATTGTCTCTGCGCCTGTTTATCCTGTTTATCTTCTGTGTGCCCGAATTCTGTTCTCTCTACAATCTGTCGCTTTTGGGAAAAAAAAAAAAAGTCTATTTTTCCTTTATATAACTTGCACGTCATCCATCGGCTATTAAAAGTGCCGCTTTCATTTCTATGTAAACAAAAGTTATTTTGTTGACGTATGGCATTAATCTGAGATAATTGAAAGTCACACAATGTGAGGGGTTGATTTATTTTGAAAATGAGCTCCATCTATTCGAATACACTGGGCATTTTGGTAATGAGATCCATTGATACAATCTGCTGTTATTGACCTCGTATGATTAACTCATGACGGATCGCCGGCGGTAATTGATGAGACGGCGGCTTCTGCAAAACACTGATTTGAGCACGGCGCATAGATCATGTTGAAATTATCGGTTGAATCATTTCGGACTGTCAGGATTTTGGAAGGTTAAGCGCGAAGATGTCTATTTTGTAAACATCCATTTTTTTGTCTTGTCCTCATTAGGGCGGTGTGTTATTTTAGATGCTGAAGAAAAAGTTCAGTCAAGGTGGAAGTTACAGTTTGTCCTTTTCGTAGCTTTGACACAACAGCTGGAGCTAAAATATATGCTTTAGCACTAACTTAATGAATGTTAAAGCATATCCTCAATTTCTAATCCTGACCAAACTTTAGATGGAAAAACATCCCTCAGTAGGTGTTATTTAGCTTTCTTGTATTTTAAGTGGGGGGGAAAAAAAAAAGTAAAATGACCAATATCGATGACACCACAAATATGGAAATTTCAAATAAGTGAGAGGTAGGAGGATTGTCTCATTCTCAAATTCTCCGCTGCACGCGCCCTCCTGACTTGTGGAGATAGCTTCTAAGTGGTCTTCTTGTTTGGGCTCACCTCAGGGATCGGGGTCACGGCGCTCTCGGCGAAGACGGCAGCGCTTTCAAAACAATTTATCAGGCTATCTGTCTCTCAGTTTGCCTTTTAATCTGCCCTGCTGGCTCTCCATCAGATTGTCCGCATCCGTGTGACAGTGTATGACCGCATGTCAGCCAGTGCAGTAGCATGTCAGCGTTCAGAAATAGACAGGCGGACTGGCAAAATGTCCCCCCCCCCCCTCCCTCCCTTGTGGGGGTCTTCACTACTGACAGCTCTCTTCCTCCAGGACCGCGGCACTGTCGACACATTTGCAACACGCAACTTTTTTTTTTCATAGCTAATTTGCATTTGTCAAATATTGCTTGCTTATATGAACTTAGTGGAAGCAAAAAAAAAAAATTATATAACACATTTTTATATTAAAGACTAAATTACAAGATGAATCCAAAATATCTTATTCCTTATCTCGGCCAGGCTGGTTTTGAATTGGAACATTCTGCCGCTGCTGCTCTACATTGCTATAAATTGTACCCCCCCGAATTCTCACGAGGGTCGACGCGTCCCTCCAAAGCACCCGGCCCACGGCTGTGGTGTCCTTGATCAAGACATCAAAACCCTAAACTGCTCCCTGGTGTTACATAAGTCACTCTTTTCCCCCCGCCATGTGAAATTCATGTATTCATGACAGTGAAAAACAAAGATAGAAGCTACGAATTTTTTTTTGTCTCTCTCTCTATGTGATAGATATACTTTTTGTCATGTATACTGGTGCAGTCTGTATTTGATTTTTCATGCATTAAATGAGTAGCTAACATTTAGTCTTCTATCTGTCATTATGTCCCTTATGATTCATCTGGTAATAGCTCAGTGTTAACTGAAAAATCACCCAGGCACCAAGCACATGAGCGGCTCGTGATTTTCTCGGTGGCTTCATAAATCAAGAGGGAACTTGTGGCATTTGCATAACTGATACGGTCATATATCAAATTTGATGAAGTGGAGGGAAGGGAGACAAACTCACTGATAGACATTTTTTAAGTTGGCTTTGGAGAGTTGAATGGAGGACGTGCTGCTAGCAAACAAAACACACAAATCAAGCTCGTCCAAAACATTTACAGTAAATCATGTGAGTGTGCCAAAAATGCAGAGGTATAAAGTTTGATTTTTTTTTTTTCCAGAAACTGCAAGTGTGAAAAACATGACGCCGCCTCCTTGACTTAAGTCAGGCAATGTGTTTTAACACAGGAAATACAAATAGTCCAAACTGTGATTCCCACTGCAAATTGGTGCCAAGCAAACTGAATGCTGGGAAATATTTGGTTGGGAAATAATAAAGTGTCTGATTGGCAAAATTCAGCAATTCAGTTTCACCTTATTATAATAATATGCATAAGCTAAAGTAAAGACGCTCAGTGAGACAGGCAAAATAAAAAAAAAAAGTTCCATTCCGCATTCCGAAGGTCTGCATTAAATCAAATCCATTGGCGCTATTTTGTTTTTGAATTACTGAGGCCAAAGCGAGCGCTAAGGCACGACCAAGGTCTCCTGCTTCAATTCAAAATGTCTCCCCCTGAAGGTTAACATCCCTTTCCAAAATGATGCTCTTCAAAATCTGGCATCTAATCATTATTAGGCTTAGAAAATCACATTTCCCCCCCAAAGACTGCATTAAAATGTCCTACCTGTCGGGAACTCGGCGGGAACCACGTCAGTGTCTCCAGCGATGAGCGAGGGCACGATCCACGTGTAGCCATAACCGGTAATCCCGACCGAATGGCCCACCTCAAAAATAGTGTTGGCTTCTTCTTTTGTGCAGTACAAAAGAATAACGGGACTCTGGAGTTTCTTTAGCTGGTTCTGAATCTTGGAATCGCCGTCATCTACAGACATGTCAAGGAGTAAAACTTCTTCCAATTCCCAGCCCACAAAACTGTTCTCGATGGTGCTTCGGATCTGGAGGGAGGGGGGGGGAGCACAAAAATAATTGTTCAGATTGACCAAGCGGGCCTGAATGACTGTTTTAACTAAGAGCACCAAGTGGAATTTTTTTTCTGCCTCATTAGAGAGCAATTAAAAAAAAAGATCAGCAATGGACAATTAATTAGCATTTGTAATGATTTTACTAAAAGAGTGGTCATGGTTTATCCCGATTTTTTTTTTATGGCTTGAAGACAGCGAGTGATAGAGAGACGGAGCTCATTCTACCATTGAGGTAGCTGGAATAAATTCTTATTGACCCGGACAATCAATTTTGGAGCACTCCAGTGTGCCGTGATTTGGAGCCAATCCATGGAAGGGATTTCAATTTCGGCCATTTTGGAATGCCGACTTAATTAACCGACTGGGAACTGTGAATGAATTGACTTGGTTCATTTTTATCTCCACCCGGGGCTAATATTTAACATTTCAGCGATGCTCCTAATGTCTCGTTCTGAGCGGCGTTACCTTGGTGACAAAGTCTTGGTAGCCCGGGTAATATGTGGTAACGATGGAGAAGATGTACCAGTCATACTCCTCCATGATGTTGAGCATGACTGATGCTTGCTGCTCGATGGAGGGGCCAAATTGAAAGAACATGGAGTCGTCATCCTGTAAATGAGAGCGGGACAAGGTTAGGGAACAATATTTGGCCCCGAGCTTTGATTTACCGTCGTTGGCTTGACACAATGTATCCCGGTCAACATGTTTTAAATTAGCTGCCTTTTTTTTTTTTTTTTCACAGAGGACACCGGTGGCGGGAAACGATAGCGCTCACGACTTTTATTAGTTGCCTTTATGACTCCTTTAATTGGTTTGTACACGAGGTTGGCAAAGGTTTTTTTTTCAGGGGACTACAAACTGCTGTTGCTGATCCCTTCCATCATTTTCATCATTTAACACCAGCACACGTCTGGAGAAAAAAAAATAATTGAATATCGGTGTTAAATATGGAAGACCATGTATAGATGATCTTGATCTGCAAGGACACCTCATTTAAGAGAAGCTAAATAAAGACAAGAATGTGAATCTTAAACGGTGAGATTATCACAGCGTTGTTGAAAGGAGATATTGATCAGCAGAAGTAGGGGGGGTGAAAGGTCAAAGTCTCAACAAGACTGCGAGATGAGCTTGACCCTCAGATGTGAGCGAGGTCATTAAGTCTAAATTTTCTGGAGACAGGAGCGGGCAAGTAGATAATAACCAACTACATGAACTGAAAAGATGCTGACAGACAAAAAAAAAAAAAACCCGGATGCTTATAAAACCTTGGCCGCCTGCTTTTTATTTTAGTAGGACTTTAAAAAGCGGACATGTCCAAGAAACAGTATCTGTATGCTGACTCGATTCAACCGCTGAGATTTCGTTGTGAGCAACGACTGAAGGGCTCTTTGGCTTTTTTCGGACCATCTTTGAGCTTCTCTTCACATCAAACGGGGATGTGCCCCTCCCTCTCGCACATAGCTTGATCCGCTACCTTGTTTCTGCATTAATGAGATCAGGGCGATGGCGTTGAGGTGGGAGCGTTGGATTTGCAGTGCATCTGGCAAACAATGCTGCTGATCCACGTGATGGTGGAAACGTGTCGTTCTCGTGTGCCGTGCAAAACAAAGTGCATCAACTTGCCAAATGAGTCCGTGTTAGGAAAAAGCATGAAATAATGATGCTGATGTTGGAGTCGTGTCTCTTTGCTGACTAGAATCCATTTACTCAATTATTATTTTTTTTTATCTTGCTCCGTCTTAATTATCCATCCAGAACCATACATAGCTTTTTTTTTTTTTTTTTGCTGCTTTTCCATTTACTCCAGTGGAATGTCTGCCAGGGCAGAGTTATAATTGAATTTCCAGATCCAAATTGTTTCTTCTGGCTTCATTCATCTCTCTATTTTACTATTCTTAAGAGCAGAATTAATCTACTGTCCAACACACTCGTTTAGAGAGCCAAATTCCCATTAGCCTTTAAGAAATACTATATCTCAGACTGATATTGGGTCGGGCAAAGAAGAAAATTGCTGACGTCAGCCGATTTGAGCGTAAGGAACCTTGAGGAAAATGAAGTGGTGCAAAACACCTCTTTGCTCATTTACAGCAACAATAATTAGGCTCTGGCCACATTAGCACCTCTTGTTGGCACAATGTGATCGATTAGCGAGTATTAAAATTCCCACAGGGGGTGAAGCGGGGCCAGCGAGTCACTCATCCGGATTCGGGAAAGGGGCCAGCGAGGCCTTGGATTCGCTTCCGAGTCGTCTCTTACGTCAGCACTGGCTTCAATGCGTGCAAAAAAAAAAAAAAAAACACTTCAGCCCACAAGTGGGATAAATGGCCAGTGGAGATATGAGTATATGAAAAGAGTGAACAGAAGAGAGTGAAGATAAAAGAGGGATCAAATTGTGAGAGGGAGGAATTAAATGAGAGAGAGAGGATGGGAAATTGAGTTGTAGCAGAAGAAGGGAGGGCGGAGGTGGACGAGGTGTGATGCCTCCTGAGGGACGGACGGCGGCAGAGGACAATGTGACAATGGAATAAATAGACAGGAGGAGGCCAAGCTGGCACTCGGCTCTGATCCTGTGTGGCGCGACAGAGCGAGCCAGAAGTCAGGAACGGCATGTGTGTGTGTGTGTGTGTGTGTGTGAGCTGGACAGGTAGGCTGAGAGACGGAAGTAGAAACGCCGGTTGAAATGTGTCCAGGCTGCAGTTTCATTTCCTGACCATAGTTTGGCAGAAGCTAATTCAACAAAATCCTGTAATTTAAGTTTTTTCTGCAATCGTCATACTGGGACGTCCATGATTTAAAAAAAAAAATGGCTGCTGTGCCGTAATCTCTGGCCTGGAGCCTCCAAATGAGTGCACTCATATACTCCTTAGAGCACTTGTTTGGCTTGGAGGCGAGACAGTCAATAAGTTAGGTAGTATTTCAATTACGCACACACACGGGCACATCACCGAGTGCAAAAAAATAATCCTGCATCCAATTTGCTATGGAATATGCATGCACGCACACACACACAAAAATGCACATTTTAAAAAACTCAAAATAGTGAGGCACATGGAAGCTTTCTATACAATTGTTTTTGTCTCCTATTTCTGAAGTAGTCATGCAAAAAAAAAAAAAAAATAACTGCGATGACGCCGTGGGCTGCTGGGATTTTTTTTTTTTTTTGGGCAACGCATATTTCTACCCTGTCTATAAAGGCGCTTTTGAACTTGAGATGGGGGTGGGGGTGGGGGGCTGCTGGGTTACTGGCGCTGGTATTGACACTGCCTGATGGAGGAAGAGCGAGAGAGAGTGGGAGAGAAGTGAGACGGAGGCAGGGCGAGAGGTTGGACGGCTGGAAAAAGAGAGCTGAGTGGGAGGCGAGGTGGGAGAAAAGGGAGTGGGGTGGGGGGGGGGGGGACAGCTGGCCTTCACTTGAATATAGTCAATTGAAAAGACAGCAAGCAGGAGAAACTTGCCACCGGCTCTTTCGCTCGCATACACTCATGCACGGAGTGGAGCTCCACACACACGCTGTGCTAAAATGACGTATTGACGACGAGACCTTCCCATCCTTTCTGCCGCTCTTCACACGTATTATCTCTACCTCAATTAAACCCCCCCCCATACCTTATCGTCCCTTTTCTTATCACATTCGCCTCCTCATACTCAGTCAAACATATACGCGCTTAATTAGCTCAGGCATTTATCACAGCATCGCCTAATTAACACTGACCCTATTTGAGGCCCTTTTTTTTTTTTAATTTAAAGCTCAGAGACGGTCATTGAATTTATTTGCTCTAAAAGGAATGAGAAGGTGTCATGAAGAAGACAACAAGAAGAGGTTCATGTCTTGACACGGTGGTCTAAATGTAACACGCAGATTATTTCTCAGTGGCCCATTTCGGCTCTAAGTTTAGCAGATGAGCCACTGAGGAGCATCTGCAGTCTTCTGCTCCTCCTGTTTGTGTCCCGGCTTTTTATTGAACCGTAATGGTGCGTGCTTTTTCAGGAAATGCATTGCACGGTGAAGTGGCGGGCCGAGATGAGTCTGACATCCCGGGAGAAAACTCCATGCTCGCCTAGTTTTCCATATCTCATTTTTAAAGTCGGGCCATGTTCCAGAAGCATTTTAAGGGAATCCGGATTACACAGGAGGTGCAGCCCACATTTGCTTGTACGGGATTTAATTTAATAAAGGAAACTGGATACTGGAGGATGATACAAAAAAAAAAATGGTATTGGTTACTGGGACTCCATTTGTTATCTGTATTGTTAAATGTGTGATATTGGCTTGTGTCAAAATGATATCAGAGGTTTTGACTTTTATGAGATAAGGCTGCTCAGGCTAGCGCCGCGGCGTGTCGCTTCGTTCAGTGTCAAGTCGGTATGTCGAGTTTGAACACATTTCCCATGTTGTCGCAATGCATTTACAAAAAAAAATAAAAAATGGAATCGCCAGTGGCAGATGAAGTTCATTCAGTTGTTGACATGACAACAAACTGAAGTCATTTCTGGCTTTAAGGAAAAAAAATGGTGGAATCGATCAATTCAGAGGAAACAATCACCTCGCAAAATAATAAAAAATACATTTAGAATAAAATTTGAGAAAGTCCTGTCACTTGAACCGATCAATCACAGCTTGTTCTCCTCTCCTCACCCACCATCTGAGCTCCATGAGGATACGCCACATTCACAAAGCAAGGGCCAAGCACGCATTTAACCTTACAAGCTCTTCCAGCCCCCTGGAAAGAAGCGAAGCATGGAAGCCAATGATCTCACCAGGGCAGGGAAAAGGAGCGAGAGAGTGAAAGGGAAATGGAGTGCGAGTGCTTTGTGTGTGCTTTTGCTCGCAACACGATAAAGGCTGGTTCTCAGTCACTGTCAGTGGAGAGACCACCCTCCCTCCCTCCCTCCCCCGTCCCATCCCATCCCATCCAAAGCAAGGATGAGCTCCTCTATATCTTTGCGCTTCAGCCTCTGTGCAATTCTCTACATTTCAAATTACAGCCATTTTGCTGCCTCAGTGATAAGTGGCAAAAAAAAAAAACCTTCATATATTCCACAACGGCAGGTGTACAAAGGTAACGGCTCAGATAAAACAAACAGGAGGAGGAGGGGGGATTATGTGGGGGGGAAATAAATGAAGAGGGTAAAACTTAAGAGGGCTTAAGTGCTCCGCAGACCACCCCGCATTTACAATTCCTCCATCCAGCCGGATGAAAATTCAAATTCAAATCTCTTTTATTGGCGTGACAGCGACAGGGCCGTCTGCGCCACGGCACATGTCGGAAGACGCACAAATACAATAAGACCGTGTTGTATTCTCTCATCTTCTCCCACCTCGGCTTCATAAAAGTACACGCACTTAAAGTCCATTACATGATCAACTGAGCTGGGTGAACATCCTGGGCCATTTTCGGGCAAATGATCTACAGTCAGGAAAAGGCTGATATGTCAGCCAAAGGTAAGCAGAGCTGCATTGTGTTGTGTTAGCCGCAATTTGATTTTAATGTACCCTAAAGGTCGGGCCAATTATTAGAGAACATTTCCCAGATCCAAAACGGTCTAATGTCAAGGGTACCTTTGAGGATAACAACCCAAGTGACATGTATCATGTCACATCTAAAGGTTGAATCCATTCTCAAAAGGCATTTTGGATCAAAAGAATCAAATTACCAACATGTTACCACATATTGGTACTCAGAATTCATAGCGGAGGATAATTAAGAGTCTTCAATTAGGCCCTGAGAAGGAAAACATGTTCCACACCGAGATGAGAAAATTTCAAACAAGTCATTCTTGGAAAAATGTGCTAATGGTTTCTCACCTTGCTGCCATTCTAAAAATCCTTGGCAATTTCTTCGATTTCTTGGGAGGACCACAAAAACAGAACTAGCATAATTAACACGGCATAAAAGGATCTTTTGTGTATATTGTGACCAACATCTTTTTACGCCTGTTTGTAAAATGTCACCTCGGCAACCCTGAAAAAGATTTTTAATAGCTACTGGGACAATCTGTGTAAATATTAAAATATATTATTTAATATAATGAAATATATTAAAATATAATTAGGATAATTTTTTTTTTTTATCCTAATTAATTCACACCTGACTTCATACACATGACAGCTGGTTTATTGACTGATTAACCCCATGGATGTAATTAATTTTGTATAAACAGAAGTGAGGCATTGTTTTTAACATTTGACAGCCTGCTCCGCTCCCCTTTATCTCCCCCTCGTTGTGGCGGCACGTGCGAGCACACATTAATGAATGATTTACGACAGCAAAACACACACGCCGGTGCAGGTATGTATTCACACACACACACGCGTGTGCAAAACAACAGCTGCCGCACTAATGCCGGTTTGGCATGAAAGCCTTTTTAGATCTTCTCTGCTCTCTGCACAGTGTCAATCCTGCACGCGCAAAATATGCATGTTA